>NC_069787.1:114154456-114457486 GCF_027406575.1 Nycticebus coucang | reverse complement strand
GGGAGTAAAAGTGGAGACTCCTTAAATAAAGATTTGAGGCCAAAGCTGTTTTTTGCATGTTTTCTCCTGGAATAAATTCAGATCCCAGGAACTGCCTCTGGCAGCCTGGGGAAAACCCGCAGTGGAAGACAACAGTCAGGTGCTGATAACTGGTACAGCCAGTGCTGCCGCCATCCTGTCCCCAGGACGGCAGCTGAAGGAAGTCCGCCAGTGGAGGCTGCAGGGCTCAAAGAACCAACATGGTTTTGTATCATCCTTCTGCTTCCACCCAAAGAGGGGCTGGGGACCAGGGCAGGAGCAAATTCCTCCCCCTCTCCAATTGAGAGCAGGTGTCAGGCTGTTATTGGGGGACAAATAAGGAAAGCATTTTCTGGTGGTCCATTTTAAAAACTTAGAGCTTTAACGACAATTTAAATAAAAGAACACCTTTTCCCTTAATCAATAATTACTGGGGGAGCTGCCTAATCCTCTAAGCAAGTGGCCTCCCAATCCTGGCCACAGGGACATCTCCAGCTCCAGCCTACTCTGTGAGGCCCAGGTTCAGCTGCTGACTTGGTGGCCAGTCTGCCTTCCTTTTCTGGGCTCGGAAGGCTGGGGATAATAAGCTGAACTAAATTAAATCGAGACGTGTCAACTTTTAAAAGCCTTCAAAAACCTGTGACTAACTCCTCCCAGAATGCCCCCACTGACTGGCAGATATAAATTGTAACACTCTAGTATCTCCAGTGAGCAAAACAAAAATATACATATATGAATAGCAAAAAAAGTATTGCCATAACTGTGACATTACCTTTACAGCCTTGACTGATGCTGGGATTTCTCAGAATTGCAATCATTAAAAGGAGATGATTAGCCTTGCTTATAAGCATCACCTCAAAGTGGAGGCTTGAAGCATTTCAGGAATTATTCAAAGAAGGTTTTTTTGTTTTGTTTTTTGTTTGTTTGCTTCTTGATGTCTTTTTTTTTTTTTTTTAAGGAGCTAGGAAGTGCCTTTTACACGATGTCCTTCGCTGCTCTTTTCAGGCAGTGATTGGCCCACCTGACACTTGATTAAGCCCCAGGACTTAGAAAGATCATTTCCTCCAACACTAATTTAAGCGAAATCTGGATTCAGAATGTAAGTTTACACGCCCAGCTCGAATGTCTAATGTATCAAATCCTCGTTAACTAACGGCTGGCTCTGTCTCCGTGTCAGCCAAAGGTCAGCCCCGTGCAACAGGGCAGCGTGGTTCAAAAGCCCTCTTCCAGCATCCTGCCTCCCCATCCAAATCCATCCTTCACGTTTTAATAATGGAGCATGAAGCTCCAAATAAAATGTTAAGGTTGTATCCCCCCACCCCTCTTTTTCTTTATGTTAGGTATATGTACACGGCGTGTTCCAAGGCAACTAGTGAAAAAGTAAGTTTATTTTTTTCCAGTGGAAAGACAGTGGAATTAGTGGACAAGATAATTCTTGAAATGTCCTTAAAAGCCATGTATATTTGAGAAGCGGTGATTCTTAGAAATCTTAACTTAAAATAATTTCACAGCTTTCAAATGGAAACTTTGATGGAGATTTTAATGAATAGAAACTGCTTAGGCAATTCCTCGCCTCTGCTTTCCCTCTCCATTTTCAGAGACCATCAAAAAGCTTATTCTTAAAAGATAGCTTTAGGGTCCACAGGATCAGGAGGATTCAGGAGTGCGGGACCGGACCCTTTTCACTCTCGCCTCTCTGGGGAGCCCCGCGACATTTCTAACTATCCTGGAGTCCTCAGCGTTCGTACACCCCAGCTGCAGAGGCCAAATTGATGCGACTGCTCCAAATCAGACCAAATTTTCAGCGCGCGCTTAAGGCCACGCGTGCGCACGCCATCGCGCGACGCGTCCTCTGGGAAGGTGGCGGGGCGGGGTAGGAGAAGAACGCGACTTACCAGGTCTGGGGTCTAGATTTCGGGCAAGGTTGGCAGCTGAGAGAGGCCAGGCAGGCAGTCCTACCGAAGACGGGCAATTGGGGCAGGGCTTAGGCACTAGTGGTGGGGGGGGAACGCCTGTCCGGTTTGGGGGTCCCCTTCACTTGGCCCCTGTCGGTGTTCCCTACTGCCGTTTCCACAGACTAAGCTCGGCCTGGCTGGGGTAGAACCCAGATCCCGCCTCGCCGGCATCGAGCCTCAGCCGCAGACCTCGGGGACGCCCGAGGCAGGGAGGCGCCTCCCCACTCTCCAGCCGAGTAGAGGGGAACCGCCTGGCGCTCCTGGAAGCTGGCGGCCAAGCTGAGCAGCCGGACAGTCCGCGGCGCCCGGCCGCCGGCTTGCAGACCCCGGCTCGCTCCTGCCTCCGCCCCTCCCTTTCCTCAAGTCCCTCGCCAAATGAAAAGGGTTCTTTGGGCCTTGGCCTTTTGGAGAAGACGCGGGAACCCACGCTGGGTTTCAGCTTTCTGTGCAGAGGAAGCCCCACAGTTCTTCATCATTAGCTTAAGAATCTGTAGAGTTTAGATCGCCCTCCCCCATATTCAAACACAAAGGGACCCAAGTCGCGAAAGGGTTTCTCCCGGGGTGGCCCCTGTGGCGGAAGTTTGATAGAACGCGGGGTTATGCGCTCCTTGACCAGACGCTGGGCACTCTGGCCTCGGGACCTCACGCTAGAAAACTCGAATTCTCGCGCCTTGGACACTTCCCTCCCAGTCACCTGCCGGTGGGGGCGGGGAATAGTGGCTTCTGCCCGGTGTCTGTGAGCCTAGCGCTCGAGCCGCCATGAGTGAAGGTCAGGGAGACAGGCAAAGACGGGCGAGGGAAGCGCTCTTTGGTCATCCTCGAGTTACTGGGTTCTGAGCCTCGGAAGTTGGGTAGAAAGAAAGGCGTTGTCCTGGCAAGAACGTTTCCAAAACCCCTCTTCCAGGGACCTCAGGCTCAACGCCGAAGAATTGGAGAGCGGGAGGTATCAGGTAAAAATGTTATTTGGCCTCATAATACAGAAGCGGAATGCCTGGCTCCGGCTTTGGGTTAGACTGCACTGGGAACCGGACAGTAACCCAAGGTCTCTCCTGTTGGCAGTGAGAGGAGTGAGAGAGCAGGCTCCACAAAATGAGTCTACCTGTTCAGTTGAAAGTAAAATCTAGGGGCGGCGCCTGTGGCTCAGTGGATAGGGTGCTGGCCCCATATACCGAGGGTGGCGGGTTCAACCCCAGCCTCGGCCAAACTGCAACAACAACAACAACAAATAGCCGGGCGTTGTGGCGGGTGCCTGTAGTCCCAGCTACTCAGGAGGCTGAGGCAAGAGAATCGCCTAAGCCCAGGAGTTGGAGGTTGCTGTGAGCTGTGACTCTACAGCACTCTACTGAAGGTGAGACTCTGTCTATACAAAAAAAGAAAAGAAAAGAAAGAAAGAAAGTAAAATCTAGAAGATTGGAACATGTCGGCAGCCGCTTCTGAGCCAGGATTCCATCTAAAACACTCACAGACATAACTTTCTAGAGACACAGGTACCGTCCACTGTTCCTCCCCTTTGTTTGCAAGTGTTGGCCTCTCCACCAGGCATGTGCTTGCTCTGGAAATGTCAGAGCAAAATACCACCCAATGTACAGAACCCAAGAATGTCATCAGGAAAAGAAAGGAATAATCCGGCTCCTGAGCCCTACAGGGGGTCTCTCAGCAAACCCTCCCTGCACGTTCCCTTCTGCAGGCCGGGGCAGTTCTTCCACCATCACCACGTTTGCACCACCTAACGGGGGGACCACCCCAGCTCACAGGGCCGCTGACTAATATTATCTAGAAAGGGTCAAGTGAAAACCCTAGCACAGTAGTTCAACCTAATGGCTCCTACTCTCCCAGAGGGACGGTCGGGGGTTGGGCCACACAGACAGAAAGCAAAAGAAATTAGGTGAAGAGAGTGAAAGTGAGGGTGAGACAAAGGCAAGCAGGCTCCCAGACTGGGATCTGGGCAAGGGAAGACTCAGTGGGCTCTCGGAAAACACCACTGCCGCCCCCCTGCCACCCTGGCCGGGTTCTGTTCAGGGGCCCGGTGAGTCCAGGGGACGTCTTCCCAGCGGAACTAACGAATATGGAAACAGCCAGGGAGACAGCCCCCAGCTTGAGAGAGGATAAGAGGCGGAGGAATCATCAGTGGCCACGGTATGAACCAGCAGCCCAGCCAGCCCGAGCACCGTCTGTGGCCTGCTGGGCTCGCGCACCCCGCAGCCCCGGCGCCAGGCTGAGGGAGACCCGGCCAGGCCCACTCGGCTCGCCGTTCGGATGGTTGTGGCCGCAGCTTGCTCGCGCCTCTGCTGTGTGCCGGGGATTGTGAACTCACTTAAACCAGTGTGGTTTGAAAACATACACGTGCAGCTCCTCCGCCACTCTACTTTGGGAGCCAGGCCAGCGACTTTCACAGGCCAGAGCCTCCGCGCAGTTTCCTCCACAGCCCGCGAGCGCTGGGGGCGGGGTGGGGGAATCTCATGCATATTCATGAGCACGTGGAACCCCGGGCCACAGGCCGCGCATGCGCGCTGCTCAGCCAGCCGGCCCGGTCGATTCGCAAATTTCCCTGCCCGGCTGCGGGGAGGAGGGGGGGGCCTGGGCGGAGGTGCTACGGAAGAGTCTTTCTATTTCAGCCCCTGCACTTACACCCAAAAGCTGTTTCCACAATTTTAAGAAATTCTCCAAAGCAAAAGTTTCCTTTATGCACATCTTACCCCACCCCTGACCTTTCTCCGAAACTTTCAGTTTCAGAGGCGAGACTTTGCCCGGATGGACAGAAAAATTGAGAAAGAAGTCGCGGTGTGAGCTCTCATCGTTTACGTCCGTGTTTTCTGTAGATTAACGACAATTGTTACACAAAAGACAGACTGTAAAATAATGGTTTTTAAACATGTTTACGTTTGCTGAGGTCGGACGCCTTTCAAGGACTTCGGCGGTGGTCAATGTTTGAAAGACGCGATTGCAATGTCTTTATACCCATGCTCAAGAGTTGATTCTTGTGTGTGCCGTAGGTGAAACACCACCTGTCACAGTGACTTTCACAACCGCGGATTCTCCTGCATGTGGTTGTAGAGATTTGCCCTACAGCCATCAGAGGCAGCCATGGACAGTTGACAGTCCTCTCTGCCATCTTCACTGCCAAATGCCATTTCCCTACTAGACAGCTAAATCTTATTTCTTAGTCTTGAAAAACTCACCTTTAATATACCATCCATTGGAAACTTCATACTGTTTTAGCTCCTCGCCCTAAAGTGGAAATCAACCCTAGAAGTTGATGACAGATTTCAGCTTGCACAGTAAAAACAGCCCCTGGTTTGGCCTCCTCGTGTTGAAGAAGATATTCTGGAGCAAACCAGCCTTGCATAAATTTAAGGAGAACATTATTCCTATGTTGTACCTATAATACCATTATATTTGCAATAAACTTTGAGGAAAGGGCTTGAATGTGACATAAGAAGTGAGGATTTTTTTTATTTCTTGCCCCAAACCAGTAGATACCACTTGAAAAATAAAGATGATTGTACATTTACCCCATAAAAATCTTACTTTCTATGTCTAACCAGTTCAAATGGGTACATATTACAGGCAATGTTTGGGGTGATTAAAAAGCTAAAAGAGAATGCACCATGGGTTATATGAACATTTAGTGGGTGGACTGGTACAATTGGGGTCAATCTTTCCACTGCCACCTTATTTTCAAGAATTCTAAAACCAAAGAGAGTGCTATCATCTTCATGAAAACAACAGATTTTCTCCCTACCACGAACACACAGTTCTGAACACTGGATGCTAGGAGGCATCAAGAACTCTGTACCTAAAAGAAGAGGAGAGAAATCTGCAAGTCGTATTTTAAGTTGGAAAAAGGAAAAGAAATGTATGCTGGGCATGTGTAAGATTTATGTCTGCATATCTAGGCCAAAAACAATCAAAGGCACAAACTCAGCGCCTCTGAGTGTGTCAGACTTCATACAAATAACTCTTAGAAGTATTGTAAACTGAGTATCTGCTCTTTAAAGTCCAGGGCCTTTTCCAAGTCACATTCTGAAAAGCATTGTTCTGAGATACCAATATCACCAGCATTGACTCATAAGGGGTCCCAGACACTGATTAAATGCTGCCCTCAGAAGGAAAGCTTCTGCAAGGTTTGAGGGCTGCAGTGAGGTATTGGGGAGACATAATCCTATGGCAAGCCCTTTAAAAGTTCTGAGAAAACTCCACAAACAGATAAAAAAAAAAAATCTAAATGCCAGACTCATCAACAAAGAAGGTTAGGGTTATTTTCATTGTCAGCTAATGCATAAAAAAAAAAAAGGCAAAAGAAGAAGAAAAAAGCAAACATAAGCATATGGGGCAATTGAAAGGTTATATCTTTCTTTTGGAGGTGGTTTGCTTCTTAAAGGTTAACGTGGATGCTTGACTTTAAAAAATCAAAATCATCAGCTGCAAAAGCTTAAAGCAGTTGGGGGTAGCTTTTGAAGAAGAAAACAAAGGATCTGAAATGTTTGAAAATTACTCAGCCCCCATATAAATGGTGCTTGTGCATTTATATGCTTGCTGTATAAATGTACACATACCACAACTCATTTCTCTCCATTTCTCAAATGTGATTGCTGGTACTCAGGCATTTTCTGTTGATAAAACATAACTTTTTAATAACTTGTTAGCTGTTCTAATCATTTGATAGTATCCAGAATACAATACAGTTGCAGTATGAACCAGGACGGCCTTCTGCCTAAGTCAAAATCTACAGCTATACACAGAAACCAGCCATTTGCAGCATCTTCAGCTCCTGCTAAATAGAGTCTAACAATATATTTTGCTGTTCACATTCATGTATTTCAAAACCTAATAGCCCATGAAGAAAAGTATGAAGAATACATCTCAAGAAGCAGACATTAAAGGTACCAGCAAAATAATAGACTACATTTAAGTTGGAAGCATTATTTTAGGCAACCTATATCATTAATGAGTTTCTTTTTGTGTGGGTTTTGGAAGAGAGAATTCAATGGGGAACTGCCATAAATGTTGGCTATTATAAAAGTCTCCTTTCTGTGAGTGAGATAATTCATAAACATACACATATACACACTGTATCCCTGAAATAGTTTTTGAAAAATTAGTTGGCCTTCAAAGTCTAAATAAATACTTGAAACATAAAGTAGTTTTGAAATAAAATTACTACTGAAAATTACTTTTAAAAATCCTACTTAAACCAGATAGCATAGTGTGACATTTAATTATTGCACTATGCTACTAAAGCAAAATAGACATCAGGTACATAACAAATAATGAGACTTTTGATTCCAAATTTGTAGTAAGTTGGAAGAATGGTAAAAGCAAATATAGTCTCATCATATACTATCTTCTTAAATCTATTTACAAAATTACAAAAGTACCATTATGATTATGATTTTCATACTTATATCAGGTGATATCTGGTTCCCAATCTGATCTCAAGGATTGTTGAGGTGTTGTCTTGCCTAGAAAGATAAGCTATCTTTACTCCCCTTTCTATTTTTGACTATGGGACCCAATGTCTGGAGTCACTTCAAGTACTACGCTGTTAATTTCAAACCTCCAAGGCCAATTAGGGCCAGTTTTGGGTTCACAACTTTTTGGAGCTAGCCGCAATTCCTGCTTAAACTTCCTTAAATCTCGCCAAACATTGCAAGGTGGCGCTCTTTTCATGAAAGGTCCATATTACTGTTATAAACAATACCATTTTTTTTTTTTTTAAAGTCAAACACCATCCTCCCCAGGTCTGAATGTGCTACAGCAATGCAGCAAATCTCTTACTGCATCAAGATGATTTGTTGACTAAAAGTGACAAATAACAAGTAGCAAGAGATAAAAGAACAAGTCAACAAAGGATTTTTAAAGAGAATTTAACATTTTTATTCTGTTACTGGTCAAAATTTCCTCTAAAATAGATGTATCATAAGAAATGTTCTTACTCTGTGGGGCTTTCCTTCTCAGAGTCAGTATGGCCTGTGGCTTTCTGAACACACATAGTGTACCAAACAAGCAGGTCCACTTTCCTCTTTGCCTACAGCAAAGTCAGTTTCTGCAGCCCATTCTAACACATCCACACCCCACACCCTTGCAGCTACAGGCAAGGGCCTGATTTGTGATCTCTGGCTATGCTGTCTGCCTAATGGGGCGATCATGCAAGCTACAACCAGAGACAAAGAAGCCTGCGTTCCAACCAGCGCAGCTAACTTCGCGGAAGCAGCATAGCCTGCAAATCTATCAAACTAAACTGCAAGAAAGACAATCTGATTTAGAGAAAAGGCGTTCTGCTACAGTCATTAAGCACAAGTAATTTAGATTTTTTTATATTGTCTCCTCATTTACAAATTTACTGTATCAACGCCAGCCAATGGAACGAATTTCTTAAGTAAATGAGAAATAAATAAAAGAAGATAGAAAGATAATCAAATTACATAAAACAAACCTCTTCTCTAAATGTATTTTTGAGAGAACTAATAATAGTGGCAAAATTATAGGAATAATAACATATAATAGGAAGTAATTAATTTAAATTACCATCGTTTGAAGAAATATAAGTAAAATGTTTTATGGCCATTTACTTTTGTACAAAGAAGGAAGGCCTGGAAACGCAGGCACTGACATCCTGAAAATTACTTATGGCCGTAAGTAGTTTAATTGAAGACAACAATTTAAAATATGATATTGTAAATCTGCAACTGGGTTTCAGCCTGGGGAATTTAATTTGGGGGGCAGCAGAACCTTCTCTGCAAGTTCATTTGCAACGCTGCCAAGCAAACCCCTGAGCTTCTCACAATTCGCCTGCATTAATATTGATGTCGCCTGCGCAATCTATTTCTGTTATTTTTATGGTTGTTATTCTACATCTGCAAAGGTCATTTAAATTATACTGCGGCCGAAAATTTGTTTCATAAATTTTGATATAAATACTAATTACACTCTCTCAGAGAGCCAGCAGGGTAGCATTCATTTATCACGTTTATATGACCTGCAATGACAGAAAGGGAAGGCTGGGAGACTGAGAGCTTTCCCCGATACCCACTAAGAGGGGCAGAAGAGGCAGCAGGTTGCTGGTGAGTGAAGAAGAAATTCCTACCACAATTACCGAGATTTAAGAATCTTTAATAAGGTACGAAAGGTTACCAAACAGTTCTGGAAACTAAAGTGTACATACGAATTCTAGCCATAAATATTGAAGAGCTGTAACATGGATAAACCGGCCCTTTACATGCGGATAAATATGGAAACTAGGGATTATATACATTATGTGGTTGTAGCTTTTGCCAAAAGTAACGGACAGTTATAGTTTATATCTTTTTTTAATATCACTTTACATAAACAAATGGAACAGTTTGACACGGAGATCCAGGCTCATACTATACGAATTCTTGACAGGACATGAAACAACATTTTACTGCACTAAAGTACTTAGACTTTGGGACGAAATGTTTGCACTTTATACAAAAAAAAGCACATTAATACCAATAATATTCTGTTAGGTCGACGTGGAGACTGTAATCGTACAAAGTAATTCACATTTTGGTACACATTTACTAGAACATTCTTGCCATTCAATACAAACAGTTGGCTTTCGGCCGGCCACCCACCCCCTCCCCCTTCCCCTCCCCCTCCCCCCACCCCTCCCCAATGCAAAGACCACAACTCCACGATCCCACCCGCCCGCTCCAACCAAGATATAACTATTTACAGAATTCAACAGTACAGTTTTAAGCTAATAATTCTGTATTTACAAGAAAGTAAAGCCAAAAAAAAAAAAAAAAGAGCTGAAGCCCCAATCAGGCAAGAAACCGGCCTTTCCGAATTGGCGGCCTTTGGTCAGGCAGCCGCCTCCTCCTCCACACCCCCCTCCCCGTGGCTACCAAGTCTTTTCCAAAAAATAAAACAATACAATAAAAAGAAAGAAAGTGAAAGAAAAAAATGTAAAATGCTTTGAGGCTTCCTCCCTTAGCGTCCTAGGTCTATTGGCAGATTTAAAAAAAAATAGGATTGCGGGATCTGTGTGGGGGCTGCTTTTATTCGCTGGGTTCTTTCAGTAACATCGTGTGTACGTGTGTCTCAGTCTCTTAAATAGGGTTCTGTTCGGTGTTTTGTTTCTGATTTTAAACGTACCATTCGTTAAAATTGGAAGAGAGAGCGCTGTGGCCGGCTGTGTGGTGGACGGCGGAGGACGAGGGGGACAAGGAGCTGGCGGCGGGGTTGTCTGTGGAGGGAGACACGATGGTGGGCGGCGTGGACGACTCGTAGCCGGAGCTGGCGGCGGGCGAAGGCTGCGAGCCCTGAGAGGAGGATTCATGAACCTGTAGAAACAAAGTCTCGTTTTTTACGGACATTAAGAGTCGGCGCGGCGGGTGAAGGCCCCGAGCACCCTCTGCTTCTGCAGCCCCGGGCCGCCCCGACCACAGAGAAGGCTCTGCCCGCCGGAATGGGGTTTAATTTTTCCTCCACAGTCCTGCAGAGACCATGCTCCAGGCAAAGACCGCGCCCCCAGGACTCACAAAAGAAAATTAGGCTGGGAAGGGGGAGACAATTGGAGGCCAGAGCCGGAAGGCCCCCTCCTTGAACTTGGCTTGCCCGGGTTGAACAGAGAGCTCAGGCCTGGGCGCAGACCCCAGCTCTTCCACCCAACGCAGTCAGCGCAACCGCCGCATCTTTGCCAAAGACAACCCACTGCTAGAGCCCAAGCTCCCAACGTCTGGGCCAAATTCAGCAGCGGCCTCTGTCTGCTCAAGGGCTCGCTTCTTTTCACTTTTGTTATGAAACTGTGAATTTCAAACGGCCCTTAACCGCTTTCCAGCCCCCGGCCCTGCCCTTCCTGCCCAGCCCCGCTCAGCCAAGTGGAACTGTCGCCTTCCCGCTCGCGCCTGCCTGTCACTCGCCTCCCCACCAAGGCCTGAGAGCAGAGAGGGCTCCTTCCTCCAAGGCCGGCGGCGAGAGCGCCGCGATTACCTTCATGTGTTTGCGCAGTGAGCTTGGGTGCGTGTAGGATTTGTCGCACATCTTGCAAAGATAGGGCTTGTCGCTCGTGTGCACGTGCATGTGCTTCTTGCGGTCGCTGCTGTTAGCAAACCGCCGGTCGCAACCCTCGAACTCACACTTGAAGGGCTTCTCCCCTGATGCAAAAGGAAAGAAAGGGGTCTGATTAGAACAAAACTCGTGGCCATTTTTTAAAAAATTAAACAAATGGAGAAAAAAGTAAAACAAAATAAAAAGCCAGCACCCCAGAATTTGCACTTTGCAAGCTTAACAACCCGGGACTGCAACAAATTCATCTATCTGCGCTGGAATTATAAATAGCTTTACTGTATGTTAACTGCCAATACAATGAGATCTGCATTTTCTTTTTAGGTTTCTTTTAAATTACTATTTGTAGTAGTCTTTTTTAGATTTCAAAGTAGCATCAGGTCTGGAAGCTGTTTCTTCTGCCTGAGGCTATACATTCAATTTCGGGTTGCTTCTACCCAGCTCTGGGTTTCTAGTTTTCGCCTTCCGGAGCCGTTTCCCCTGCAGTTTTGCTCTTCTCTCCTCCCCCCCCCACTCTCCCGGTAGCTCCATCATCGCCCCCCTCCCCCGTATACATTCACATTTTTATAGCATAATCTGGGCGGGAGGGAAATCCGCGCTGCAAATTCTTCTCTGGCTCCAGCGTTAAACCCGGAGTTCCAAGCTTAGGTCTTAGACCTTTTCGGACTAAACCAGAACAAGGAAGGAAACCGAACCCCCAATTTCTTGGGCACAAAGGGCCCAGAATGTCTTGCCATATCCCAGACTACAGCCCTGTGCTCCCGGAGAACTTTTTTGTAACTACTGCCGAGCTGTATCTTTATTATTTTTAAAGCCAGAACAGGGAATCTCGCGTTTTGCAAGTAGTTCCCATACAATCTAATGGACAAAAAGAACTTCCTCGTGTTCAGCCAACTCTCTCCACCGCTCAAATCCACTCTTAGAACCAGTCACTACTAAAATTGGGCTCTTCAAATATAAATAAGTCTCCAAAAGCCCCTTCAATCCTGAATTACTTCCTTTCCCCCAGCCTTTCTGTTTCTTTCTGTTATGTTTCTTTCTGTGTCCCTTAATCTGATCTGTTCAATTTTCTCAGCCCTTTCCTGTGGCAAAATCCGATGTTGGCAGCAAGCAAGCCTACAGATTTATCTGCAGCCTGAACGGCTGGCGCCTCCACAGTTGCCCAGAGCCGGTCAGCTTTCCTGGCTTGGATCGAACCAAGGTCTCCACCACGCCAGGCTTGGGTTTCTATTCTCCCGACATTTTTTGGTCTTCCTTTAAAATATCTATATCCCCATATCCTTCTCGTCAGCCCTTGCTCTGTGTTTTGGGGTTTTTTTTTTCATAATTTCAAGCCCCAAACTAAAATTTAGCTCACACTTAGGCTGCCTGCCTGCCAGAGTCTGTCTGATACAGGGCACCCACCAACGCTGAGTTTGTAACCTAGCTCCTAAGTTTTAAATGTTGGGGCCCAGGCCCCGGATTGGGGGGGGGTGGCGTATATCTGTTTCCGTACCTGTGTGCGTCCTTTTGTGGATCTTTAAATTCTCGGAGCGAGCGAAGACCTTGCCACAGCCAGGGAAAGGACAGGGGAAGGGCTTCTCACCCGTGTGCACGCGGATGTGGTTAACCAGTTTGTATTTGGCTTTGAATGGTTTGCCCTCGCGAGGACACTCCTCCCAGAAGCAGATGTGATTACTCTGCTCCGGACCGCCGACGTGCTCCACCGTGACGTGCGTGACCAGCTCGTGCATGGTGCTGAAAGTTTTGTTGCACGACTTTTTGGGGTTGGCCAGCTGCTCGGGTTCGATCCACTTGCAGATGAGCTCTTGCTTGATGGGTTGGCGCATGTAGCGGAAGAAGGCGCCGGCGCCGTGATGCGCGGCCATGTTCACGTTCATGGGCCCGTAGCCGTGTAGCTGCGGCGCGGCATAGTGCTCGGATCGCGGACTGGTCACTTGGCCGTACTGCTCGGGCCGCGGGTACATGTCCCCCGAGAAGCCGAGCCTCATCTGCCCATTGACCACGTTGGGCGACGCGTGGCCCGCCGCCTGCTCGTGTAGCCCAGGGAAGAGGAGGTGGCCCGCGGCGTCCGTGTGGCCGTGTGGGCCCCCGAAGCCCCCGGCCGAAGCAGCGAAGAGGCTATGCTGTGCGCTGGCTGCCGCTGCCGCGTCGCCAAAGCCCCGGTTGCGGAAGAGAAAGTCCCGCGTGGAGTTGAAGGCTGCACTGGAATAGGAGCCGACGTGGCCAGGGTGGTGGTGATGACCCAGGGCCGCGGCAGCCGCGTACCCCGGCGCCTGCGACGTGAAGGCCGTCTGGCCCGCCGAGGCCAGTTCGTGGGAACTGGGGTTGAGCTTGAAGGCGCCCATGCCGTCTGCGAACGGGTTGATGCCCAGGCCCACGTCTCGCTCGGCCACGTCGCCCGCCGAGTGGTGGCGGGACGCGCCAAAGGTGGTCACGCCGATCGCTGGGTACTGGGGGCCGGCGTCCAGGAGCATCGTGGCTGCTCGGGGCGAGCCCCGGCCTCCCCCGCCCCCCCCACCCTCTCCCGCCGAGGAGGGAAAATCGGGAGGAGGAGGAGGAGGAACGAGAGGCGGAGGAAGAGGAAGAAGAAGAGGAGGAGGGAGGGGGAGTCGACCCACCTCGCGAAATCCTAGCCTGCAGGCTGCAGCGAGGCGCGCCCGGGCGCTTGCCTGGCCAAAGCCTGGGAAGCCGGACCGCTTCGGGCCGCGAGTACCGCAGGCTCCAGCTCCCGCCAGGCAGACCCAGCCGGCCCCGCTCACACTTTGTCGCTGCTCAGTCTCTGCCGAGAGGGCCCTGCATCAAGGTTGCCCGGGAAAGGCATGGAGCATCTCAGCCCCCCAAAAAAACTTCCTCCTGGATTTGTGGCATACAGGAATGTGAGCGCCAGAGCCGCTACTGCTCGCTCGCTCTCAGCCTCGCGCCGCGCGCCCCTCCTCACTTCTCCACCAGCCCCTCGCCCTTTCTTTTCTCTCTCTCTCTCTTTCTCTCTCCTTTTCCACAGGCTTGTCTCCTCGCTCTTTCACTCTCCTTTTTTCCCCTCTCTGCTTTTTGCAAAAAAAAAAAAAAAAAAGTGGGGGGGGAGAAAGAAAGAAAAAGCCAAAGAAAAGGCGCAAATCATGCACAATATTGTCTTTTGCGGTTTATCTTCCTGGGGAGAAACTTTCACCTCCTCAGCCGGGCGGTGAGCGCGAGACTGATAGCAGCAATCATTCCTGCAGATAAATGAATTGAAAGGACGACACCGTCCCCCCCTTGATGAATGGGAGCAGGGGGAGGTGTCACGTGCTGCCGACGCGGGCTCCCATTGGTGCGCCCGCGCTCCCCCCGCCCGCAGCCGCCGCGCCAGCGGAGGGCGCGCCGAGGCGCTGCGCACCTCTCATTGGCCCGCCTGCCTCATCAATCCCAGGTATTGTAAAGCGCTTGACATCCCCTTTTGACAAACAGAGCTGCCAGGAGTAGCAACTTTTTTTTTTTAAGCCAAATTTTTGCCTTCTTCTCACGGATTTTTTTTTTTTTTTTTGCCACGATTCCTTTTCCTTCTCGCAGTCATATACATTCCCACCACTACCCCCTTTCTCCCTCTCGCTTGCGCTCGCTCTCCTCCGTCCTAAAACTTGCTTTTCGCCGAGCGGTTAGACTTCGGGCGTCGCAGAGACGAGGCTAGTAAACCGAGCAAAGGCACTTCCAGAATGTCCCGATTCAGCAACTTTCTTTCCTTTCTTTTCTCTGTTCCCCTCTTCAAGGGCAGCGAAGGAGGCTTTTGTTATTTGCTCCTTTTGAAGTTTGCTTCCCTCTTGCCTGGTCTCCCTCCTGTTTATAATTTAATATCTCCACAGCACATGGGCACTCGGCTCTCTTAACTAGAAATGTGGTTTCTCAGTATAACCCCCAGCCTGGATTTTTCTGACTTTTATCAGATCACATTTCCCGCTCACCCGCCCCCACAGCCAAATAAACACAGGTGGATGAGAGCTCTTAACTTTCCAGGTTATTGAGGTTTGATCTTTTTATGGGAATTTTTTTTGTCGATTTTCTTTTCTTTTCCCCCTGTGTGTGTTATTTCTCTCTCGTCTCCCACGTCTGCCCCCGCTAGCCCTCTCCCTTTGCACTCCTGTTCTCAACCGGGGCCCCTTTCATTCAGGTAAAACTGTAAATTTCCCAACACGCCATTGTTTCACTGGGCTGCCCAAAGCTCCCTAGAGATCCCCAATACTTTTTTGGTATTTAAATCCCCAATAGATAGGACCAATGTAAATTTTGTGACATTCAAACCTTTTCTAGTTCACAAATCAGTCACCCTTGTCACAGTTATTGAAATTCCGAAACTCGCCACACCAGGACGGTGGAAAAAGCGGGCGCGGTCTTTGTTGCCGATCAGGCTTTTGATCGCCAGAGAAAATTTACTTACCTTCAGATGAGTGAGCAGAAAAAGAAATAACACTCCCTTTGATTTAGTTAGGAAAATGCAGACATTTGGATTCAGTGCAAACATACAACTCTCGCTTGTTTTCGCGATGCGGCCCTCGATTAACCTGTCTTTGCCTAGCGCAAAGTCTATTCAGCAACTGAGCCTAGTTGCTTTTTGTCCGGTCCACAAAGAACCATTGACTATATATTAAAATGATTGTTGAAAGGTAGAGAAGTATAGCACTTAAAAGCAGGAAAAAAATCCCTGTGACTCAATCAATTAAGCCGAGAAACATTTATGCATTTCAAAAAATGCACTCGGATGCTGGGGTTTGGGGGGGGATGAAGGTTGCATTTCTCCGCAGCTCTGTTTAAAACCCAGCAGCCTGGGCCGAGGGTTTAGCCTAAGTGTCTGCATATTCATTAGGTCTAATTATTTTCTAGTAAGGAAAACACAAAAAGCCAAGAGTCGGAATCCTTCAATTTGCCCTTTGTTTCTAACTTCATTTGGCTTCTTTGCAGCTGAATCAGAGCCCTAAACTCTTTTTTCAGACAAAGAAACCTCAACTCATCTTTTCACAGGCGGCCGGGTTAGGAAACTCACCAATGCCCCGGCCAGAAGAAAATGAAAATGATTTTTTTTTTTTTGGCCTGGTCTCCAGTGAGAGCTGCACAAGCTGGAGGAAGGCAGGGTCAGTGTCTGCAGCTCCTGTTTCTGGTTTCTTGGTCTTCTCACCGACTAGATTCTCCTTTGGGACTGGCGAGTGGGGCTACCCTTTCCCTGGGTTCTTCAGTCTCAAAAGTCCACTTGCAAGTCTGGGATGATTTCCCGGTCTCTAAAGGGATCTGGCTGAGCATTTGCGCTTGTTGTGCCGGGAAACAGAAATTCGAATGACAAAAACAAAACAACAACAACAAAAAAAAACTCAATTGTTCTGTTTCCAGCAACAAGTCTCAGTCCAAAAGCCCAGCATTCCCCCAGCAGCTTAGAGTGCAGCAGAGTGAGGGGTGGAGGAAAAGGCTGGTACTTGGCTCTTTTTGTTTTAAATTATTATGCACTTTTTTAAAGATATATTGGAGCGGCTCAGTTTTTGCTACCTACAAGGGGAAGTGGGATCCTGCTTTTCCTAGAGTGGTGAAAACCTTATCAGCAAGAACTTTTCTCTAGAGGCTGTATTCCTCTCATTAGGGAGAACAAATATTGAAGCCACCTCGCCTGCCTTTCAAAAAAAACAAGGGAGGGGACCTGAGGGGGAAGGGTGGCCACTGGGAGGGGGAGAGAGAAAATAATTCTTCAAAAAAGAAGTCAGTTCTCTCCTCTTCAGTCTGTGGAAAATCCAACGGGGACGTTGACAAGAGGGTATTTTTAGGAAAGGCGTCCAAATATACAGGGTAAGAGTGAATGTGAGAAAAAAAAAAGTTGTGGGTTGTAGAAGTTATCAAGTGGGATTTGCGGCGCTCTCTGCAGGAAACACGAGCGGCTCCAGTTCAAAGCCACATGCACCAACGTGACATATAAGCCATTAAAATATCATCCTGACGGCTCATTTCTGCTTCATCATACATTCCCTAACTGCTTCCCGAAAGCTGGAAAAGGAGAAATGAAGGATGACCGCCTCGCTGGAACCACAAAAGAGAGGCTTGGAGGGATTTGTGGTCCCCCCTCAGCCACCCCGAAGTGATGTGCAGAAATGAGGCGATCCCGGCAACAGGTGGAGTGGGGTAAGTGCGTGAGTCCAGGGGGCAGACAGGCGAGAACTGTACCCCCAGCAGCTGCGTTGCAAGAGCCCTCATGGGGGCCATTGGCACCCAAACCCCAGTGGAGGAAGAGGCCCAGCCAGACTTTCTCCCCCAACTCCTTCATTGCCCCCACCAACCGTGGATACAGGCCCCACCCCGCCGACACTAAGGGGAGGAGGGGGCCCTTCCGCAGAAGGGCAGCGCTGAGAATGAGCCCATCTCTTCTTCCTAGGAGGTAGGGAGGAAAGGGGACAAATGTGGTTCCCACTGGCATGGGAACCGAGAGCAGCTTGCTGCCCGCCTGCCTTCCTTTTTCTTCCTGTAAATCCCCTGGGTGCCCCACCACGGGGAGAAGAAGGGTAATCGCGGCCCAGAGCTTTCCTCCCCAGAAGCAGAGGGGGAAGTTGCTGGGAGGGAGCCCCTGCAGAAAGCGTTTCGCCCTGCCCCCACGGGGATAGTCAGGAGGGCCTTGGCTTCCCCTCTTCAGGATCAAAGAGCCAAGTTAGCCCACCTGGCAGCGAGAAGATGGAACTTCTCCGCCCTAACCTGGCAGCAAAGGCGGGTCCTGCCTCAGGACGCCGGCCGCTGAGATTGGCGCTGTGTGTGCAGCCGACCGTGGTTGCGGGACTTGGCTTTCTTTCTCCCGGTTGCGAATCAGGGCTGCGACTAGCTCGCTGGGGAGCAGGCCGCAGCCCCTAAGACTCTGGCCCCTATCCTGGACCCCAGGGGAACTGGAAATTAGGGGCAAGTGAGAAGGCCACAAAGTTGGGCTGTGAAAGAAAGCTAGGGCTGGCGCAAAGGCTGGACCTGAAAGTGAGGGGTTGAGGAATGGTTCACTGGAACAGTTGGGAGTCAGCAAACTGTTAAGAACCTAGACAGGGCTGCCCTCGGCTGGTACTATCTCCAGGAAACTCTTTTGGATGCCAAGGTCTTATTCTCCCCTCTTTCTAACCCTATTGGCCTCGCAGCTACCCACCACTGCACCACCGTCCAGCTTTTCCTTCCTCTATCTCAGCTGCCTGCAAGTTGGGGGAGGGAAGGATTCAAAAGGAGGGTTAAATGTCCAAACTGAACCTGAAGGTGATCCGCTAATGCAGACTCTACTCTGGGCGCCCAGAGGCTTCCCAGACTCTGGCCGGAGTTAGGGAACCTGAGCTCCTCCCTCTAGGGAACAGGGGAGCGAAGGCCCTTGCACAACCCGGTATCACAGCTCCAACTCCCTAAGCTACAGGGCCGGATGGAGAGGATCCAGAAAGGAGCCAGGTGCGGCCGGCTGGGGCAGCGGGCAGCAGGCAGAGGCCCGGAGTCGTTTTCGTCTCTGGCTCCCGAATTCCCAGTTTAGGGTTTTTGCTCTGCGCCCGCCAGGGCCAAGCTGTAGCCGACAGGCGACACGCTTTTGCAGCGGCGCCTGATGGTTAATCAGTGTGGAGCCGCTGGGGAACTGAAGCCGCTGGCTGCCGCTGACCTCTGACCTTGGGCAATTCTGGACCGGCTAGGTGGGTCCCACGTCGTTCAGGTGTGCATTTTGCACGTACCCTCTGCCCCACTTTCTTTGCTCTCATGTGGCACTCTCCGTCACTGGGGCGCCCTGGTCCCTTTCCTCTTCTCCAGGTGCAGTCAGGAATGCAATTCTAAAAAGTCTCCAGGATGGGCTCTTTACTAGTAATTCTGTGGCCCTAGCTGATGTGGGGAGAACGTGTTGGGGGAGAAACCAAATCAAGACCTTTTTGAGGCTCCTGTATCCCTGCAAACTCTCACTTCAGGGGCTCTTGGGACTGATTCCAAATTTTCTAATCTCTTCTTCAGGACTTGTTTGCTTGTTCAGTAGCATCAGAATTTGAACCAAAGGAGATGTTTATTGTGTGGTTCCTTATACAGGCAGGGTCCTAGAATTCTAGGAGAGCTTCTTAAAGTCCCCATTGCCTGCATTAGACCGACCTCTGTACCGTGCATTTGCATGGCTATGGGTTTATAATGAACCAAGGACTGCAGGACTTAGGGTAGAAGTGACCCAGACCTCTTAGAAGTTGGGCTGGGGGCAATAGACAGAGGTCTCTGGGGAACCTCACACCCTTTGCCTCAGAAGAAAAAAGTAAATTCTATTATTGCCAACCAACCAGGACTTTTCCGTGCCAGACATCCTGCCATGAGGAAATTTCAGAGCGAGGACGCCCAGCATGCTGCCCTTCTGTAGGAATGCAAAGTTGGGCCTCCTTTCTTTCCTGATTTGAGCTGGAAGGAGCTTATAACCTTTGGGGAAGGATGCCTTTTGGTTAGAAACAATTGAAAATAAATAAAACCTTCTGGGAAAAGGTGAGTCTACCCCCTACCTCCCAGGCCTGGACCCAGAAAAAGAGGGGAAAGGGAAGGGTGAAAACTGCCAAGTTCATTGGATTTGGGTTGGGGGTTAAGCAGGAGAGAAAAAGATCTTTGCCTATAGAGAATTAGGTACCCTTTGAGATAACAGAGCCCCACTTGGATTTGGCCTGTGGTTCAACAAGTTAAACAACCGCTTGTTCTGTGGGCTGGAGTGTCAAGGCAGGCAGACATCCTCATTGACAGAGGACTCGCTGTGTTTGTCCAGACTGAGACCTTTTCAATGACTGTTTGTCTTTCCAGGCCAAATTGAGGGTCAAGGCTGGGTGGATGGCTTCTGTTTGGCAGCTCCACAGCCTTCAGCCTTGCCTGACAAACACAGAGGTCTCAGGATGGTTTTAAGAATTTAATGTGACCAATGGTTTGGTGGCTGTAGCCATAATGTGAGTCTGATGAGAAATGCCTATATTGAGGAGTGTTATTTCAACCCTTCTTGACTATGAAATGGGGAAAGTCTGACCCAAATGGTAAAAATAATACCTTTTATATCTAGTGAGTTTTATAATAACATAGAAAAATCAAACAATGATGACTCCCCAATGGGTCTCGGGCTGTAGATATATGAGACTAAGTTCCACACCACCAAGAAAAGAACAGGATCTGAAAATCTGGAAAGAAATTCCCCAACTTTCAGTTCCAACATTTGTAAATCAAGTTTTAACCTGCCAATCTCTAAAATAACAGTGGGATTTTCCCACCAAACCTCATTAAAGTCAATTAATAAACCTGAAAAACATAATGGGGTTCTAATAAATTCAGATTTTACAAGTTAGGGATTTTTGAGCACTGACCAAAAGAATCCTTAATTAGACTTTCAGAGCAGAACAACAAATAAGTTTCAGATCAAAGTCTAGCTGGAAAACTATGGGTTTTTTCAATATTTTTATCACCAAAGATGGATCATTTTGCAATTCCCAGCAGAGTCCTTTCCTTTAGCTTCCATATTTGAAAATGTTTAAAGACCAAAAGGCTATCTTTAGACCAACACCTTTTTTAATTCATACATTTATGTCTAAGAATCTTGCCACATAAACAGGTAAATTGTTTAACTAGTAACTGTCACTGTTTTCTTCCCAAACAGGCTCAAAGTCAGAAAATGAGATACAAGACTTCCTTAGTGATGAGGAAACGATTACGGCTTTACAGAAATACTCTGAAAGAGTCAAGTAAGTTAAAATCCTCTTCTGATTTCCTGAAGTTTTTTTTTTTCTTTTTTAAGTAGAAAGTTTTGTTTTGTCTTTTGGTGATATTGGGTTGTGATTTGGGGAGTGTTTCTTGAGTTCAAATGAAACTTAGAACAACACCTTGGTGTTCGATACATTTGAACACAAATCAATGACGCCACGTCTCACTCCCACCGGCAGCCGGCTAATCCCGCTCAATGCCTACTCATCTGGATGTTCTAGAATTAATATTTGACGACTCTCTCATTGAAACAACCACCCCTGACCTTCTGCAATTCCACTGTCACATTATTCTATGACATATTCATCTTGAATTCATTTCCAGACGATTTGATTGGAATGAGGTTTGACATGTATTGGCTTCCATGAAAGAAGCGGACTTTGATCTCGGTGATGGGGTTTACATGATATACATCATCTTTACCAGGGACACCAGCCTTCTGCAATGTGGCAGCAACGACATTCCCACAATGTGGTGTCTGAACAGGGAGTGACTGACAGCCGCTCTGTCAGGAATACCTTCATTGTGGAGAATTTAATTTAATATTCCATTTAGAATAAGCATATGATTTAGGGTTGGGTGCTTTCCCTTCCAGGCATCTAGTTTTTCTCAGTTCAACTATACCACTAGTGATGGTTGCCCCCAGAGATGTTCCCTTGTTGGTAGACAGAGTAACCTTCTTTACAAAAGTTGAATGGACAACTCAGAAATGGCTCTTTTCTATTATTTGGAGCAGGATTTGATGGCAGAAGTCTCAAGAGAGATGTGGTTATTATGTAAATTTGGTTGTTTCGATCTCTTAACGCTATTTTTGAAGATCCTTTAGCAATGTTTCCTAATCTTCTGTCAAAGGACATTTTGCAGAATTTTTACTTGAAAGTTGAATTCTTTCCAAGCATACTTTCTTCCCTACCTAGTTTCCATAGCAGAGAAGAATATCCTCCTTTAATTCCAAAATTCTGATAGTTCCCTTCTCCTTTGCACAATTTGGGCTTAGACATATGGGCCGGCTGCTGGGGCTTAAGTTATCCCTTTCTATAAGATGAGAGACAACGTCCTACTGCAGAAATCCTGAAGCCTGTCTGTGAACAGCCTCTGAGAACAGCCTCTTGTTTAGGGTGTTAACCTGGCCAGAAACAGGGAAGAAAGAACTGAACAAGTGACTGCAGAGATAGATACAGAAGATTCATATGACAAAGCTTGTGCTTAACCAACCTCTGTATAGTGGTCCTCAGCTCCTGAGACTCTACTTTGTGGATAACCTTCAACACATAATCATAATTTTGCATTGCTTGAAAGATCAAAATGGAGAAATAGCCTAGATATTGATCTGAAATTGCCTCCATTTTTTCTTTTCAAGGGAGAGAGGTCAAACATTTGAAATGGTGATGTGAAAAGCTCTATCCTATTCCTAGAAAGTTGGACTAGAAAACCATTTTTCTATGTCCTTGCATCAGTCAGGCTGGGGCAAGTAAAAGTGCTTAGGACACAATTTTGGGCACTCGTTTGCAGAGGCTTTGGAGATTGAGGGATGTTTGGGTTCTGGTGCTGGAATCTGTTCCAAATAGCCTCTCACAATAGCAAGCTTCCAGCACTTCTTTTTGACATCTGCTAAAGACCTCTGGACTGTACAATATTCTTTTTCTCTGCAAATAAAGCAGGAATGTGGGCTTAACAATACTACATCCCTGTGCATGGTTAGAAATAGAATGCTTTAGCTATGTTTCTGGTGTCAAAGGGAAGGGTAGAGAAGTAAGTTTCTGGAAAAAAAAAAATCTGAGGCTCTCTGAGGGGACACCATTCCTTAGACTGCCCAAATGATAAACTCTGAAACTTGGGCTTCTTTCTTTCTTGGCTCTCAAAGACTCAAAGGGATCCCTCTAGGATAAAATATCCCTCTAAAACATTGGTGCCACACCACCTGTCATCTGTGGTTAATTGGATACTGCTTTGGTGCTTATTTAAGAGATACAGCTTAGATATCCTTTAGGTAATTGCCCTAAGTTCTTTATCTGTAAATATTAGTGATACAAAGAAGTTTTTTCTCGTTATTGCTGTCTCTGGGGAAATATCCTTCTCAGAGAATGTCTGGTCACATTGCTGTGTTTAGCCAACCAAGATACAGATCATATGGCTCCAAGGAACTAGCAAGGATCAGGCAACCTCAGTGACCTGCTGGTTGCTTGACCCCTGGCTACTCAAGCAAGAAGCATCTACCCAGGATGGGTCCAGATGTTTTCAGCACTTCAAGGAAGACTGCATCTGAGAAGGAGCTCCACTCGGCCAGACTACTGTCAGTGATTTTGGCTGAATCAGATGTGTCTGCCCTTTTGCTGCGAGCAGGAAAAGTCATACACATGTTCAAAGCTTTTCAAAGGCAAAGTTATTAAGAAAGATTGTGTAGTATTCTAACAGTCTTCATGTATAAAACTTTAGCTTCTTCTTCCTTTAGTCCACAGAGATAGTGGCTAGAATCCAGGAGTTCCATAAACTTGGAAGGGAAAAATGCATCTTTATTTTCATAACATTCAATTGGCAGGTTAGTTTTTTATATTTTTATGAATAGAGGCAGAAAACATAGGATGGTTAGGAATTCAATGGGCTTGCTTGCCAGGCTTCCAAAGAGATCCACAGCCTAAAACAACTAAAGACCCCTGTCCTGTCAGTATTATTATTCTAAGCTTGCAATGGAATTGGGGTTACAGTGTGATATTAGGGGATTCACACAAAGCTAAAGCAGATGATGATTTTGACAAAGATCCTGGACGTTGGTTATAGATCACCCAAGTTCAAGTGGTAGAAAAAAAATTTAATTGCTGAACTATTGCAGAATAGCCCTTTTACTGAGGCCTGAATGCCACAGAAGTTCACCAAGCTCTGGGTTGAGGTATGGTCAGTAGAAACAGCTGGACAAAGGATCCCAGAGAGGGGCACATTCTGTTTTTGGGTTTGTTTTTTTTTTTGTTGTTGTTGGTTTGATGTTTTTGTTTTAGTGTGTGTGTGTTTGGGGGGGAAGGGGGTTATGAGTTCAGCCCAGACTGGCCTAAGCAGCAGCATTATTTAGCAGACACTATGAGATGGGGACTTGAAACAATTCATTGAGATGTGGAAACACTGTGCTAGAACCAAGGCCTGGCCAGGGCTTGCAGGAAGAGAAAATAGAGCAAGGGATCAGAGAGGAGATACTTCTAAGTGGAAGGGTAAAGTCTGCAAAGTGAGCCTGAGGGGAAACGTGAAAGCCAGGTTGGAGGACAAATCCTCAATGTCTAGTTTCAAAACCACTGGGTGTAAGCCCTTCTCTGTGAGTAGGAGGTATCTGGCCATCACATGCTCTCTTCTCACTTTTTTTTTTTTTTTTTTGTAGAAACAGAGTCTCACTTTCTGGCCCTCAGTAGAGTGCCGTGGCCTCACACAGCTCACAGCCACCTCCAACTCCTGGGCTTAAGCGATTCTCTTGCCTCAGCCTCCCGAGTAGCTGGGACTATCTTCTCACGTTTTAAGGCAGCATCTGTTGGCATAGATGCCCAAACTCCTCTCATCAGAGGACCAGAAAGACTTGGGCTTGTCAACGTGACAGAAATTGTTGTGAAAGTTAATTCCTACCTAAAGTGCAGCCCTGAGTGGGAAACAGCACATCATTAAATGAAAAAAAAACTCTCAAAGAACCTGCCAACCATTATAAATAAGCTAATTATTTTCCAAAATTTAAAATGTATTTACTAAAAAAAAAAAAAAATATTTACTGACCAGGAAATCTGTAAGAATAGTCCTTGGGGCTGGCAGTGGGGGGGGGTTTAATCAGTTAGGAGTCAGAGTTCCACTTCTTACCTCTGCTAATGGGGTACAGAATATTGTACTCAATCCTTAAAACTTCTCTTAAAGAATCAAAGACTTTCTCTGTTTAGAACTGCTTTCTGTGGCTGCCAGAAAGGCCTGAGCACTTAAGCTGGCATTTGGGGCTACACTGAGCAAGGCAGGGGTCCTGGCCAGCAGCCCTTTAAATTGCCAGACATTGCAGCTGACCCTAGCCAGTCAGTGAAGACAAAGGACACTTCCATCCCGGTTCCCCTCCCCCACTTATGCCACACTTGACTGGGCCAGAACTGAAGTTTTTTCCAACCAACAAACCCCACGCCACCACGGTGAGGCCTGCAGCACCGGACAGCATCTTGCTGGTGGAGGCCATGCGTCTGTAGGGCTCTCAGGGTCTAGATCAGGCAACCTGCCATCCACTCTTTACAGAGCTCTAAGATGAGAGGAGGTAGGCAAGGCTCAGCCCACAGGCAACATGTGGCCAGAGCTGAACGTGGAAGTCATCTTTAAAACTTTTTTCCCAGCAGCTCAGTCTGACCACAGGGGAAAGAGCCCAGATTAGCTCGGGGACATCTGGGGGCTAAGACCTGTTCCTTCTGGTTGCAAATCCCTCTCCTTTGTTTCTGTGGCCTGCTGGCCCACACTCCATGTGGTTTGTGGCAGGGAGGACAGTCTGAGGAGGGTGTGGGTTTGAGGCCAGCCTCTCCCAGGTCATCACCACCCCCTGCCTAATCCTGGTCTGGACAGGGCCAGATATTTGGATTTGCAGGTATCTGAGGGTGCCAGGCACCAGGCACTTGTGCTGACAAGGCTAAACGGGAAGAGAGTTGAACAGAAGACCAGGAAGGGGGAGAAGAAAGGAAGGCAAAGTGAGATGGGGATTTGCAGAAAACAAGAGGGACAAAAAGGAAGCGAAAGATGAGGGGGAAAAGAGAAATTTCAGAGAAAGTGAGAATATAAAATTAGGCCCAAGGATCTCTAGCCTAGGCACTTCTCCCATCCTGAGCACCTACTCCGCAGCTTCCTTCCCGCTCATCCCTTCCTCCTCCTCCTCCCCCCCCTCCCTAATCCTGGGAAACACTGATGAAGCAGACCCCCAGCTCCCCCACACACACCTTGCAGCCCTTCAGCCCCGACTGGGCTGCTGAGAAAACATGTGGTACACAACGCCTCCTCCCCGAAGTTGTGGTGAATAGAGGCTTAACCCAGCCCCGCTCACTTCCAGGAGCCGAGAAGCAAAGCGGATCCATCCAGCTTTTGGGAGGGGAGGAGGGGGCTTAGGGGGAGAAAAAAAAGAAGCTGTGCCCGGGTCAGAGCGCATGAGCAGAAGGGTGAGATGCTGTGGGGGGTGGGGTGAGGGAAAGAGGGAGGGGGCGAGGAGAAAGAGAGCCAGAGAACCAGAGAGAGAGACCCTGCGTGCGGCGGGACCAGTCATCACTGACGTCGGGCTCGGCCGCAGGCCAATGAGCGATTTACGCGATTGTTCCTCTCGGCGGGTCCGGGCCACGGCCCCGAATCTCTCTGCACTTGCTCATGCGCCCCGCTGCTGCCTCTGTAGTGTGCGGGATTTCACGTAGGCTTTAAAGACCAAGAAAGAGAAAGGGGTGGGGAAGCCAAAACTCAAAACTTGGGCGGGGGGGGAACTTTACAGAAGTTTGTGTGGTTGTCGTTTCCCCTCCCCTCTGTCAGGTGACGGTGGCGTGAGCGGTCTGGCACAGGGAGCTCCGGGGAGCCTGGGCCGGCGTGCAGTAGCCTGCCCTCTCCCAGCCAAGGGGGACGCCGAAATTAATATATATGGCTGGGGTGCTTCAGAACCACCACCCCTTTTCAGTATCACCACCTGCAACATCAACAGTTCTATCACCTCCATTCCTGGCAGGGCACGGGGCCTGGCAGCATCCTAGGGTGTTGGCCGCCAAAGTGCACTGGGCGCGAGGTCAGACCCCTTTGGAGCAGAGCCCCCAGCAACCCACAGACTCAGCCTTTCGCTTCCTATTGCCCCTTCCAACCATCCCGTCGCCACCATCCCATCCAGCTCATGGTGCAGCGGGGGACTCCGCTGAACAGCAAGTCCGCCCAACCGCGGCAGAAACGTTTGGCCTGGCTCTGTCCACTCGGTTCACTGATGGCGCCGTCTGGCTCCCAGTCCCACGGCTGACGGCAGAGATTGTGGTGCGGCTGGGCTGGGCCTGCCCCCCGGGGCCCAGGGAGTGCGCAGTCCATGCCACCGGTTCTCACGCATGCTATTTGTCTCGACAACAGGTAGCAGCTCTGGAAACCATGGCCCCCAGCTCGCCGCTGCTTCCAGCCCCTCGGTGTTCCCGGGCCTCCACGAGCAGCCTCCCCAGGCCTCCCCCAGCCGTCCTTTGAATGGACTCCTGCGTCTGGGGCTCCCTGGAGACATGTATGCGCGGCCAGAGCCTTTCGCGCCCGGGCCTGCAGCCCGAAGCGACACCTTAGCAGCTGCTGCAGCCCTTCACGGCTATGGGGGCATGAACCTGACCGTGAACCTCGCGGCGCCCCACGGTCCCGGCGCCTTCTTCCGCTACATGCGCCAACCCATCAAACAGGAGCTCATCTGCAAGTGGCAGGCGGCTGACTGCCCCGCGCCCTCGCGCTTCTGCTCCAAAACTTTCAGCACCATGCACGAGCTGGTTACGCATGTCACCGTGGAGCACGTCGGCGGCCCGGAGCAGGCCAACCACATTTGCTTCTGGGAGGAGTGTCTGCGCCAGGGCAAGCCCTTCAAAGCCAAATACAAACTTGTAAATCACATCCGCGTGCACACGGGCGAGAAGCCCTTCCCCTGTCCTTTCCCGGGGTGTGGGAAGGTCTTTGCTAGATCAGAAAATCTCAAAATACACAAACGAACTCACACAGGTCAGTATTCGGCGCTGTTTCGTTGGAACCCTCTGGGAAAGCGGGGCCTTGAGTTTGGATTTCCTCAAGGCCCAACTGAGGGGCGGGGGGGGGGCGTATTTTGTTGTTGTTTCCATGAACCAAGGTCATAAAATATTAATTTTGTGCTTCTATTCTTAGAATTACAGAAGTTATCTGGAGGTTGTATGTAGGGAGCATAGTGCAGAATTTTTGCTCTGGGGGACAACGGTGACATTCCTGAGTCCCTGTGTGTGAAAACATGTGCTCCCTGTTTCTAGAGTTTGATTGTAGGGTACGTAAAAACACCACTGCCCCTCCACCCCCTGCCCAAAGTCTCAAAGACATAGGAACAATTGTTTACCTCCACTAGGTCCCTTTGGAATTGTGTTGTAGTGCTTCTCCACCATTAGTCTGAAAACCTGACCCACTTGGACTGAGGGGTGAGCAGGCCCTTGATGCTTTCTTTGATTTAAAGGTGGCATTGGATTACTTTGGCCCTATTTTTGAGCATTGGTAGCCTGGTATTAGGGATGTTTGGCAAACCCTCACTTTTACTTTAGCAGAGACCCAAAGGGACCCATCCACCTTAAATGTCATTTACAGAGTTGTTAAGTGAAATGGGGACATGTGTCAACCACATCTGTTAGTTGTAGTTAAGAGAAAAAAAACAAGTCCCACAGAAGAGCCTGCAAAGTTGAACTCCTCTGGCCAGAAGCATCTCTAATTAATGCTGTTGCAAGGAGAAAGTTTTCACACTTCCAGAACAGCCTGTGAAGTTACATTAATTAGTTTAGCAGCCATTGTTTGTACTCGACTCAGCCAGGATTTTCTCCTCCCCTTCCTCCTAGTTTAAGAAGTTACCACTTCTCCTCCCCTCCCCCACTTAGGGGAGTGGGGACAGGAGAAGATGAAGTTCCAGGTTGCTGCACCATGTCCCTTAATACCCAGTGTCTTAGCTACTCATCCTTATGCTTGCTGAACACAACAATTGCAGAAGTCAGAGAACTCCCCCAGGCTGGTGCTGCCAAATCCCACCCTCCCCCAGACCCTCCCTTCTAAGGGAAGGTCCAGGGCTTGGATATCAGCACAAGTAGAGGCCATGCTAAAGTCCACTTTGAGTCTTGGACTTTGCTTTCGAGCTTCCCTAGAGTACATTTTTTCCAAGCCCTTTTCAGGGGGTTGGAAAAGTGAGTGAAGAGTGAGATCCTGATCCTGGCTAGCAGGCTTGCTACTCCAGGAGCTGGCAGCGACACCCCAAAAGTAGACACACATTCCTGAGCTGAAGAAGGATCCCATCTGAAATGACAGTTTTTTGTTTTTTTTTTAAACAAACAAACTTTTACTGCTCTTTGCCGGCCCACTGTTTGAAGTCTGTGAAGCAGAAAATGGTTAAATTCTCAGAGCGATCGCCCTACAGCAGCGAGGCCAGTTCAGCGCGCCCAGCCTGGCTCAGGTTTGCGTCCATTCAGGACAGAATTCTGTGCGTTCCTTCGGCTCAGTCCTGATTCATTATTGCTTGTGTTAAAACAAAACAAAACAAAAATCTTAGGAGCCTGGCCTGTTCTGGTCTTTCCCTCAAGCCTCCCTCCTAAGTAATGAATGAGTAAGGGGGGGGACTCAACAAAATATTTCTTAAATGGCAATAGACCTCACTACAAATTATTCATGAAGACAGTTCTAGATTCAACAGGAAAATAATTGCCTTTTCAAATATTAATGGCGTTTCATTTCCTGAAGTCGCGGAGGCTGCGAACAGGAGCAGATTTCTCAGGAATTGAGATTCTCCCAGATTTGAATCCCAGGCCTGAGTTTGGAAGCAACTGTCCCTGGAGAAAGGTTACTCTTTGTGGCGGTCACAGCGATCCTGAAACAATGGTGCGGCAGCGAGGGTGGTGCGGACCCCCACCCTCCACCCCCCGCAGCCTGCTGCCCCTCCCAAGACCCCTCGGCTAGGAGTTCGCCCCGACTTCCTTAGCGGCCGGTAGAGACAGGCTGGGGATCTGAGGTAGAGAAGCGACCGCGCCGAGGCGAAGTCGCCGAGACAACCAGACCCAGCCACAAGTGCGAGAAAATGGCGCTTCTGAACTTTGTCAGGCTGGCCTGGCGCGGGGTCGGAGAGGAGACATTCCCAGGTTAACGAGCCCGGTGATAAGATTCTGGACCTTTCCCAGGCTGCTGCAGGCGGGCTGCCAGAGCCTGGTCCAGCCCTGCCTCTCCACACTCATCCACCCGTCCAGTGCGCTGCGCTGAGAGCCTTGGGGAGGAGGAAGGACCGGAGGCAGCGTGCTGGCGACCCGGGTGGTGGTGGCAGTGTGTGTGGGGGGATGTCAAGCCGGGAAGCCTGAGTGCCTCCTGCAGCAACGGAGGGAGGAGGGGTTGGCCTCACCTGGCTTCCCAGGGGCCTGCAAACTTCCAGGCTGCCGATATCACCTCAGTGCCTTGTTTTTTTCTCTTGTGCTCTTCATCTGAGCGAAAGTACTTTTTCTGTTTTGCGTTAATGTCCAACGAGGTGCTTAAGCGACGGGATAAGAATGTGTCTTGGGAATTATTTCCGGGGAGAAGGAGGAACCAACCTCAAATTCCATTCCTCCTCTGTTTTCTGAGACAAAAAAAAAATCATTTCTTTGTAGACCCAAAATTGCATAATTTTTCTTTTTCTTTCTTTTTTTTTTTAGAATGATTTATAGAAAGAAAAGGAAGGGAGGAAGGAAAGTTTTTATCTTGTAGGTGCTGGCAGAGATGGGGGTGGGAAGGAGGGGCAAAAAGGAACATTGATATAGGCTGCACGTTTCTCGCTCGTTTTCATAAAGCGGCGCCTGTGCACTCGAAATGGCAGATGCCAGCACCTTACAGAGGGCCGGGTGTACTAGCAATGCTCCTGCAAGACGAGAACCGAGCGAGCGGGTAGCAGCGGAGCTCTGGGCTCACAAGCCGCAGCCTGCAGAGACGCGAGCGGCGCGCAGACCTCAGCCTGGGCCTCCGCAGGGCACGGGAAGGGGCTTTGTTCAAACTGCCCCAAAGCGCCTGTCTTTTCTGGAAGCCGCGGGGGAAGCAACCACAAAAGCAACATTCCTCTAGCCTTCTGTCTCTTCCTCTTCAGTCAGACGCTGGCTAGTTAGCCGTTTCCTTAACTCGAAGCGCCGCCGGACGGCAGCCCGGACACCTTGTTTTCCCCTTTCCGCAGCATTTGTAGCTCCGGCAGAAACTCGGGCTTCCGGGTTTTCGGGGTCCTTCCCTTCCCCGCACGCCGGCGAATCCATAGGCAGAGAGCTGCAGGATTGGGGCTCGGTCCGGCTAGTGTTTTCACCCTAACGCGCGCTCGCGCCTTCCCTCGGCTTTACAGGACATCGCAGCCACCGGTCGAACTCTTCGCAGGCCTACCCCGGCCTCCCGCTTGCCCTCCGGCCTGGGGAGCAGGACCTGGCCTGACCACAGCTGCTGGTCTCTTCCCAACGCCGCGGCGCTCTAGGGCGCGATTGCGGTAGAGACCTCGGATCTCGCTGGTCCTGGGCGGACCCTGCCGCGCCAACCTGGCTCCGGCCTGTGAAGCCGGATAGCTGGGTAGGGGTGGTCTGGGGAGGCCGGACGACCTGGCAAGTCTTTTCGGACTGGGAGGGCCAGCTGCCCACTGCTGGTCTCCGGGAGGCCGCTGGAGCAGTGTAATAAAATATTATTGCCGGCGCGTTTATCTGGTGGGCTCCCGGACGGTTTAGGCAAGATTTGAAGAATGCTGCTAAATATTTGCCCTCAGGGGGTAGTAAAGAAGGGGGAGGAGGCTCCATTTCCTGTAAAAATCGCCTCTGGAGTGAATCATTGCTCAGAATACCTTTCCCTGCAGCATGTATTCCACGTTATGCACACGCCAAGTGCATCGGCTGTGTAGCCTTAAATTATTTCACCGTCTTGGCGTTTGCACAAAACCAGCTTTGGAAGACAATTTGGGCCAGGACCGAGTGAGGATGGGGGGGACCGCTGGGCAGCAGTGGGGGACAGAGAGGTTTGGCTGAAGGAGTAACTTTAAATCCAGCAAGTGTGAGCTCCTCTATTAACTCTGTTCTCAGGACAGAGGTGCTTCTGGCTCCGAGTGGAGAAAATTTGGAGGAAAAAACCCGAATGGATCAGGATTTTCGAGGATGGAAACTCGACTAAGATGGAGTCAAGGTGGCTCCTCCTCCGTACCCTCCCCCAAAAGCCCAGGCGGGAGAAGGGGAGGGGCAGAAGCGCGCAGGAGAGGGCGCCCGGGGCGCGCTCTGCGCGGAGAAGGGGGTGCTCTACCCATGGTGCCAAGATATCTGAACATCTTTTGTGGTTCTTTTTCAGAAAATGCAAGAGGAGTGGGGGAGGGTGGCGAGAGCGAGCGGAGGACCGGGTCCACCCGCATTAATGTCTCTATGTTGCCTCCGCCAGGCGAGAAGCCCTTCAGATGCGAGGTCGAGGGCTGTGAGCGGCGCTTCGCCAACAGCAGCGACCGCAAGAAGCATTCGCACGTGCACACAAGCGACAAGCCGTACACGTGCAAGATGCGCGGCTGCGACAAGTGTTACACGCACCCGAGCTCGCTGCGCAAGCACATGAAGGTGCACGGGCGGTCTCCGCCGCCGCCCAGCTCTGGCTACGATTCCGCTACACCGTCTGCTCTCGTGTCGCCCTCTTCGGACTGCGGTCACGAGCCCTTGGTGGCCTCCTCGGCGGCGGGGGCGGCTCGTGGCGCCGACCTAAGCGAATGGTACGTGTGTCAGGGCTCGGCCTCGGAGAGGCTGTCCCCGCTGCGCTCCCCAGTCCCGCGCCGCCGCCGCCTCCGATACTAGAGTTGCTTCTGTGATTGCTGCTTCGGTTACTCTGCGAGTCTAGGTCGGGTTACTGAGGCTTGAAGAGAGAGAGGGTGAGAAGAGGAAGGTAGGAAAAAAGGAAGGAAAGCCTGCCACCGCTGATAGTTGTTAGAGCTCGTTGAGTATACTGATACATTGTTCATTTTAAGGCATAAATATGGTCTCCTTATTTATTCTACAGTCACACCCAGGACCACCACCCACACACAGGCCCTCAGGACTGGGTAGCATAAAACCAGTGTTAGGGATAAAGAGAGAAAAGAAGATAAGACTCAAAAAATAAAAAGGAATTAATGTGTAATCCTGGCAACTGCAGATGGCAAACGTAAAACCACAAAGTCCTGGCGTGGTTCACAGACCCGGAAATGTTTTCTTGAGGATTGGGCCTCTTTTATTCCCAGGTCCCAGACCAAGCTTCCCACTCTTGCCTCTTTCTCCTCCCCCATCTATATGAACTTTGGAATTTCAGATCTGAGAAAGTGGCAGGAGGAATTCCAGAGCCATTTTCTTGCCTACATCTTTCCCCTGTTCTGCCTCCCTACGCTTTCCCTTTCTCCAGCTATCCGTTGAAACACAAATATAGCAGTCCTAATTTTTCCAACCACATCCATAAAGGAAATACGGGGGGGATGTCACTCCATTCTCTGGGGGGTAACATGCCCTGACCCTGATGGACTGACCGGCCTGTCTGTCCACGGACTTGATATACACTACGTGCTTGGTGTGGGAAGGGAGTCCAAACGACGGGAAGGACGGACAAAAGAGCGCCAGAAAGGCTTTCGGGATTCGATCCTGTAAGGCCTTTCGGGGCCTCTTTCCCACCCCCAACCCCTAGGAAGGCGCTGGCGGTGAAAACTTGTGGGTGCTTGGGGTTTGGGGTGTGGAACGAACAGATGACGTCACTAAGTCGAGGCCTCCTCAGCAAAGGGACCTGACCTAAGTGACAATATCTTAGAAAATCACATCATTTCTGTGATGGTCTTTGTCAAAAATCTCACAACGTTGGCCTTATTTTAAAAAGGAATGGAGTAAGAAGAGACGATCTGCAGTAATAAATATTGTAAAGGCAAACACACAGTGGGTTTAGATTGAATGAGCATTTGATATGCTGGTATGAAGTCCTTGGGAAAAAAGAACCAGATGTTGCGATGGGGCTGGAGGAAGGCTTTTTCAATTGTTGCCAACCAAGAAAAAATCAGGGCCTGTTTCACACATACACACCACCGCAGGGGGAATGTAGCAGCCCCAAATCCTAGCTAAGATCTCAAGAAGAAAAGAAAAAATAAGTAAAGCTTTGGCAGACCCATTCCAGTTTCCTAAGAATTTGTGTATTGGGGGGAACAATTCCCCTTGGGAATCTCCTGAGGAGCTCACTTTTTAAAAGCTGAGCCCCCAAACAAGCCCCTACCACGCACTGAACTTTCTGCTGCTCTCCTCTTTGACACTATTAGACGGTTCTCACTTCTGCCCCAAAGCCTCCACAACTTCTATCTATTTTAAGCATCATTCTAACTTGAATGGGACTGTTGTTCCCTAATAAAAACTGCAGTCTTCCAACTATATCCTTCGTGAATCCGACGTTGGGGAAAGGGGACTGCAGCTCTCATTCCGGCTCCTCTCCACAGCACTACAATAGGGCCCGGGGCTGACTCGCCCAGCGCCGCCAGTCGGCAACAAACAACTCTTTTCCATTGTGAAGCACCAGCCCCACTGCCAAAGTGCAGAGGGCATGCTGAACTTGCTGCTTCTGCCGAAGTTACTTCTGCTCATGTTTAAAAAGTTCCACGGCCTTAAGGAGGAGTCATTTTTTTTCTATTTCTAGGCACCCCCTCTTTTGCTTTCTACCCCAATCCAAAATAATGCAATAAAATAAAAATGTTTGGTCTGCCACTAATCGCCTTTAATTTTTCATTTGCTTGTTACAGATGTCCACCGCGTTGCTGGAAAGGTAATCTCGCTCCGCGCAGCTGAGCGCCCGCATCTCCCGCCTGCGACATCAAAGGGCCCGCGCACAAAGCAGTGTTTCTTAGCCACGGTGCATCTTCATGGTAAGTTAGGATTTCTATGGCAATGGGCAAGTCGCACTGAAATCCTGAAAGGCCGAGCCTGGAGCCCGTCCAGGCTTTTCATTAAGGACATAATATTTACGTCTAACAGGCCTTTTTCCCTGTGTATACAAGTATATATTTTTGTTTGACGCGGACTAAATCATTTTCATTTAATTTCCGGTAAACAAAACCCACGCGAATGGGCACTTGTTCCCGATCATAATAAAAATGGATAATAATGTGAGGGAAGAAAAGGGCCGCTTGAATCGCAGCTCAGCCCCCTTTGTTTCTGCTTTCTGCGGTGATCAGAGGGCGCATTTGGGTTTGATGGCGAGTTTCTAAAGGCAAGGAAATGGTTTGTAAAAGGGGAAAGAAAAGGAGAAAGGTCTAATCAAGCTCGGGTTGTTCAAAGAGTTGGGTTTTGGGGTTGAAAGTGTGAGTTTGACGGTGCAGCAGCATGCCGCGTTAGGCTCGCCATGGAAATGCGCGCGGGGAGCGGCCGCTTCAAAGGCGGCACACTTCACTGCAGACACTCTATTAAGATACATTTGCGCTGACCTTTGCTTTCACGCCATTTAATACTGTCACTGTGCTCTCCAGTATATACTTCCTCCCTAGGACCTGCCTTGTCCGCATTTAGGGGTTCACTCTGAGCCCTGATGTGGGAGATTTTGACACAGGGGACGATTTCAGGAAAGGGAGGAGCTGGACTCCGTGCGTCTTGAAGCGTCCCAAAGAAGCTCCAGTGTCTGGAGTAAATGGTTTTAGGGCAACCTCAAAGCTTAACAAATGAGCATCCCCACATTGGTTTTGTGCAAATCACCTTTTTTAATCTTGAGCAGGACATAGGTGTGAACTTGACAGAGACTTGAGGGGAAGGGAGCCATCCTGGAGAGTCTGGAGAGTTAAGACTGTTCCCTTGAGACATTTCCATTCTGGCTCCCAAAATCACCCTTCTGACTATCCATTCCAGAAGTCTCTTGGAGACCCCTAACTTGTTTCTCCCCAGGGCAAGGTACCCTCAGTCCTGAACTTGTCACAAACTCAAGAGCCCAAGGCCAAGGGGATGGAGGGAAGATGGCAAGAAAGTTAGAAGTCCATGTTCCCTTAATTGTCTTGTTGTTTATTTTATCCAAGTACCCCAGTGAATAGGGGAAAAATAAACACGGTGGAAAAAAAATCAAACAGCGGAGTCTTCTTTAGTGCCAGTCCTTGTGGTTGAATAAAAAGGATGGTCCGCTTTCTATTGAGCTGAGAAATCTTTGAAGTGGGAGTTATTATCTGAGACATTCTTGCTTGTCGTCCTAACAACGCTGATGAAATGTAAAAGGTTCTTTGTCAACGATTTGTTCTCCTCTCTGTCAAACTCCCTCTGCCCCGTTAGTTTCAAACCGTTTCTAAAGAGATAAAATCAAACTTCTTTAAAAAAAAAAAAAAAAAAACCATACACTGCACCAATACATAACTTTAGGGCTAAGTCTTGCTAAGGGAAAAAAAAAAAAAAAAGCACTGTCTAGACACCAGGGTCAGGGCCTGAACTGAAGTGTGCAGATGTTGGGGGGCCTTTGGCACCAACTCTGGAAATAGGGTGCAAAGATGGTGCAAGCAGAATGTACATACCCTAACCCCGTAATTGTGTGCCTGCTTCTTCTGCTCTGGCCTGCATTCAGTCGGCCCAAGTTAGGTCATCTAGATGAGCTTCCTTTGGAGACCCCTTGGAATCCCAATATTTTTCCCTGGGATCATTGCAAATAAAAGCGGCAGCCAAGTGATTGTTAGTATTTCCTGCTCCTTCAAAGCCACTTCTGCTAAAAATAGGCCCATTGTGTGTTTCTCCCCACCAGCAGCAATCAGCAAGGCTTTTCTGCCATTAATAGGGAAGAGAGTGGCTTGCAGGAGAGAGACATTTTAATAATTTCCTGTTTTCTTCAGAGTCTTGGCAACTGGAGTCCAGAAAGTTTGGTCTACCACATAGTGACCCAAAATGCATGCAAATGCTCATCCTCCCCCCCCACCCACACGTGGAGTTCTTCATTTTATATTGTGCCTAGGAAAGAAACTTTCACCCTGTTCAGGTTTCACCAATTCTCCTATTGTGGTTTTAAAGGTGGTTTAAATAAACAAGGGTGTGCTGATACCCCCACCCTGTGTGTGCTAAATAAATGATTTGTAAAGAAGTTCTCCAAGCTGTAACCCATGCTGTTATTATAGTTGCTGCAAAATGTTGTCTCTTATATTGATTTTATTTGTTTACTGGAGGTCTCCATATGTTTGTTTATATTGCTAATTTATGGGAAATGTAATGATTGCAATGAATGTGAATTATACAGATAGGCAAATGTTTTGTAATCATAATTCACCCACAGAAAAAGATGCCTGAATGAAACCTTAGACTATGTGGTACCCTCTCTAATCACGCTGTTTGTGATTTCTCATGTGTTCCCTTAGCATCAGTTAAATTATGAACTAATATAAAAGAAAAAAAAAGTTGTTATGTATTTGACTGAAAGTGATTGTTGAATGAAAAACAACGTTGAGAGCCCCAGCTTACTCTTGTTGTAAATATGTAATTGTAAATGAAATGAAATCTGTGATTCTTCTTCCCTCCAAAAGCCTTTATGTACATGGAGCTTCATTTTGCTACATTCTCTGGAAATAAATGCTGTGATGATTCCCTTCCTCTTTTGGATCTGAGTGTGCTGTTACTGCTTCTTCATTCTGGGAGAGACCAGGGCCTGCTGGCAGCCTCCAGTCCTCTCGGTCTCTCCTCACTACTTCACAGAGACATCCCTGGGGCCTAGTCTACAGCAGAATGGACAGATCCACCAAGAGATCTCCCTCTTCCCGATTTCACTCTGACAGTGACTTCATCAACCGATTTACATGATAGTAGGAAAAAAAAATGAAAAGAACATTCTCAGCGCCTACCAGGAAAGTCAGTTTTCTTGTCTCTTGTCTGTCTCTGGGCATGACATACCCTTTGGCAAACCACTTCTGAATTGCCACAGAAAATCCTGGTAGCTGGCAGGAATCAAAATAAAGAAAGAAAAAGAGCGGGTGGGCTTAAAGCTAAACTCTTACAGAGTGTCTAGCACAGTTGCCTGCAGGGAACATTCTAAGCTGGATCCTGGATCCCTCCAGGACTCTAGGCCGTTAGGCCTCAAGGCTCCAAAACGCCCCAGGCTTAGACTGCAAGGCTACAGCCTCCATGACTTCACCCCCACCACACACACCCGATTGGGATCATTTGTGGGTTTTAACTTCTGATGCGTGCATACTCCACTGGAAATTTATTTCAAATGTGGCAGAATCACCCAAGCCAACTTTTCGATTCCACTGTGGTCATCAGACTTCAAAAAGCCGGTATCTCTTTCCCTCCCATCCCAGCATACTGCGCAGCTGCTGTATCAGAAAGCGATTCCCCGGGTCCCTTTTCGATTCCTGAGAAGTTGGTTCCAGTAGGACTGGAGCGAGACCGAACTGGAAGGCAGGGGCTCCTGGCGTGAGAATGCTAGGACTCTTTAGAGAACACCTTGGGGACCCAGCTCACGGGGTAAGAACTGTAGTCCTGGAGAAAATATTGGGGAAAGGACTAGAGCGCTCTAAGGTGCGAGGGTGACGAGAGGGTGTGAAAAAGGAGGTGACCAGGGGAAACCAAGACCTGCGCGAGTCCACGAGAGGTCCCGGATCTTAGCACTGAAATTAGCGCCCCCTCCCGTTCCTTTTGCAGAAGGGTCCCCTACTCCAGCTCAGGGACAGGTTAGAGAGGCCTTTCCTGTGACTTTCACCTCCTTGACCTGGCTCCTCTGAGAGCACTCATTAAAGCCTTTTCACCTGCAGAAGTGCTGTAGTGAAGAGCAAATGGGGATTAGGAATGCACTCAGCACTCCCACTCAGGACTCTGCCGGAGGTCTGGGACCCTGCCCACCCCTGCCGCCCCTAGTCCTGACTCGCTTCCTCCCAGCGGCCCAAGAAAGCGGTAAGGGCACTGGGAGTTCCGGCCCCACCATTCCAGAGAATAGAAAGGGGCGGGAGGGCGTAGCCTGCTAATGATTCCCCCACCTGCTCTCTTCTTCACTATTCTGAATTAAAGCGCCAGGTAAAAACTACAGGTGTGGTGGGAAGACCTCAGTTAGGAGGAGCTGGCCTGCCTGGCTTCCCACTGTGCCTCTGGATAAGAGATGGAACATCTTTGCACTTCAGTTTCCTCATCTGTAAAATAAAATTAAAAATGAACCTTTTTTGTTCTGAGCATTAAATAAGATAACTTTTTAAACATTTAGGGCTTACTTGTTAAATGATCGTTGCTGTTACTATTACTTCGCTCCTGATCAAATCCATGACTATCTCCAGTTCCTCCTAGCAAATACCAACCCTTAGGGGCTCCAAGTTCTCATGAAGGAGCCAGAACCTCCCTCCTCCAGGGAGCCAGGGAACCAGGAAGCTGGGAAGAGCCATGAGCGTCCTGATGCCTCCTGAGTTTTTATTCTGTGAGAATTATGAATCCTGCTGCACCCAGGCCTGGAGGCAGAAGCATAAATTTCTTAAAGGCCCAAGAAAAAATTGTTATTATTATTATTATTTTGAGACAGAACCTCAAGCTGTCACCTTGGCTAGAGTGCTATGGCATCATGGCTCACAGCAACCTCCAACTCCTGGGCTCAAGCGATTCTCTTGCCTCCGCCTCCCAAGTAGCTGGGACTACAGGCGCTCACCATAACACCTGGCTATTTTTTGGTTGCAGCCATCATCGTTGTTTGTCGGGCCCAGGCTGCATTGGAACCCACCAGCTCAGGTGTATGTGGCTGGCGCCTTAGCTGCTCGAGCCACAGGCGCCGAGCCCCAAGAAAAAATTAGAGGGAATCAAATATATTTTAACGAGGAGCGAAGCTGAAGAAACCGAATCCCTTAACGTCACTCCCATGACTTGTTAAGACTTGGCATTGAGTAAACTCTACATCGATTTACTTTTATCATACATCTTTGCAGTTTGTTGTAAGCCCCTTGTTAGGGTTTTTAAGAATCAAGTGCAAGCGCAGAGGGCAAGAAAATCCAAATGGGGAGTGGATGTAGGCAACTGGAAGGGCTAGGACAGGGCCTTTAGACAAAAGTCACACAAAAGTACATTCTTCCAAGGAAGGCATCAACAACTTTTACACAGTCATGCATTTCTATTACTAAATCTTCATTCTGGGAAAATTAATAACAAGTTTGTGAACAAGTGACCAGAGATGCCGCGGTAACACCCTCCTGCTAGTCACCAATTTCCTGTCTGGTCATCAGGACATCTTTGCCTTTTCACCCAAATATCTCCACTAAGGAAACTGAGCAGGGATTTTCTAGGAATACTGTCAAGCTCAGATTCCAAAGTCATTCAGGAAAAAGGGAGATTCAGGCAGACCTTGGGTTTTGCCCCTGAATTATTCAGGGGCTTTGAAAACTTTCAAAGACAAGAAGGAAAAAAGTGCCTTAGGGTACAAGTATATCTAATACAAATAGGACCAGGAAGATGGACTTTGAAACTTGTCTTTTTTTTTTTTTTTTGGCCTTTAGATTCAGTGCAGACTCTGCATGAGCCAAAATACAGTGCAATCAATTTGAAACAAGGGGAACAGTGCTGTGCATTGTTCTGAACTTCACAATAGATGAACAGCCTTCAGAAAGGTCTGCAGAGGAAATAAGCCAGAATTAGGTAATTATCTATGATTATAGATGTGCCACTTAGTTGTAGAATAATTTGGAAAAGAAGGAAATATAATCCACCACCATCATCAGGTGATTTATGTAGAATTTTAGAAGAATGATCCAGTTTTCTCTTTTTGGTGACTGCAGACTGGCATATGTAAGATCAGATTAGCCAGATGAGGATGATGTTTTGCCAAAACTAGAAGGAAACTGCAGACAGGTCAAGGTCTTTGGTTTCTACCACTACAAGGTCTTGCTCAGGATTTAATAGAGGCCTCTAGCTTTGCTCTCATCCATGTATTCGTTAAGCACTTTATACACCCAAAGTTGTGGTGAAAAGTGTTTTGCCTATAATGTTCACATTTCTAAGCCATGAAAAATAGGCATCTGCCCACCAAATGTTTGCTTATTTATTTCCTCTGAGAGAAGGGAATAGGAGAATTGCCAGATGCACATTAAGTGATTCGTAATCATATTGCAGCCACTTTCACCTGAGAAAATTTAAGTGTTTCAAACGTACCATAAAATTTTCCACCACTGCATTTAGTGAAGAAGGAATTCATAGTGAATGCTTTCTATTGTCCAAAAAACCTGTCCAACTTTTTTTAATGCAACAAAAAACTGTTGTAGAGAAACAGCCTGCTTTAAGTGTGAAATATCATTTCATTGTAAAAAGTAAAAAAAAAAAAAGAGTGGTGGTAATCCAACTTCCGGAAACTGTTCTGAATTATTTCACCAGACCCTTTTAAAAGGGGATTAGCAGGGCTTTGGGAGCAAAATCCTTCTGTTTTATTCAATCGCTGATTTTATGTTATAATTACTAGCTGTAAAGACTCTGGAATTAGTGTGCAGGCGCCGTTAGGACTGGATGCAGGCGCTATTCTAATGGTTCAGCTTTTTAATTAAGAAGAGAGGTAAGAAAATCGAATCATAAAAACACTTTTGTGAGAGCTGAGAACATTGCAGGACTACATGAATAAAGCCTTTATACCTTCCCCTGACAGGTCAGCTACTGAGTCGCTGACTTACAACCTTTTCAGGGCCAGACAATAGTTAACAGCTTTCTCACCTTATCCCCACAGAACCTTTTCTCCCAGGACAGATCTTAGAGAAATTGCCTTAAGTAGCCTGACTTCTACAAAATATCTTACAGTTAGAATAACACATGCATATCCATATTGAAATGCCTGCTCTCAGGCTTCAACTACAGACCTCTGGATCCTTTGTCCTGGGTGAGGAATGGACGTGTCTGGAGGTGTCTAGGAGGCACAGAAAATGGTTAGGGAAATGGAATCCTCACGGACATAGGCATATAGGGACAGGTAGGACCAAAGCCAATGTGGCTCCTCCCTCATTCTTGGGAAAACCAAACAGGAGCAGTACAAAGAAACCGAGGCATGGGCTGCAGCCTAGAATAGACTCTTCCTGAAGGAAATCAGTGTGACTGGACCATCCCATAGTCTTCAGGGAAGCAGCCTAACTCGGAGGAAATGTCTTAAGTTATCTTAACCTTTTAAGTTTCTTCAACTCCTCCGCACCCCTAAGTATTCTTCACAAGTGAGTAAAACTGTTGGTTGCCAGGAACACTTCAAGACAAATTCCCCAGATCTTCCATCATAGTTAAGTTGGAGCCACCCCAGAAACTCTGAGACCTACTAAGGTTATAGGGCACCCACTATTCTTTATCTCAGGGGTTGCAAAAGTGGGAATTACAGATCTGGATTTTCAGGGAATTCCCCACTGTGTCTTCCACGGGTTCCACTAAAACTTCCATACATGACCTTTCCTTCCCAGACCCCGACAGGGTGTCCGATTCCGGACCTGGTCAACAACTAGCCGACCAGTCTGCCCTTACGGAGGAGGCCGGCTGCGCCTGGGCCCAGGGGAGAACAATGCCAGTATTAGGATATCAGCCGCCCTCGCAATGATCACGCGTTCAAGGATTTTGTTTTCACGGCTGAGGGGGCTTTTTTCCAATGTAAATCAAGTGCTTTAGTTATTAAGGCCGAACACTAATCTCCAACAACCTTGACATAATGTGGCCGGGCACGCCGGCCCACTTCGCACCTGCAGTCTGAATAGGGCTCCTTGTCAATGGGGGACACGCTTGTTGCCCTGGCTTGCAAAAGAGGGGAGTGAATAAGTCAAGCTTTGTGAATGCCCATGCGCGCTCTCCCTCTCGCCTTTGATCACGGAAAATGTCTTCTAATTTGTCCCTTTTTCATTGTAACAACGTTTTCAAGGCCCTTTCTATTTTTCCCAAACCACATTTTTATAAAGAACATAAATCGCCCCCCGAAAACAAAAGGGGCGCGCGGGCCAACTGGAGCTATCACGCTTCAGCGTTTTGTGACTCAGGAAACATTGTTGGTTCTTGAAGCTGCCCCCTCAGCAAACACAAGGCTGGAAGGCCCCTGTCCTCCAGAGCTCCAGATTCCGGCTTTTAGGAAGAGGGTGGTGACAGGCTGCAGGACGAGGGTGTAAGGGAACCTCCCTTTTGTGAGGATGAGAGAGGTAGCATGGGGTAGGCATCAGAAAGACGGCGGGACTAAGGCGCATCTCATAGGGACCTTGGGGCAGATGTCTCCCTCGGGGATACGGCGCAGACGCCCTGAGCACTCCCAAACTCAGCTAGCAGTTCCGGACTTCTTGCGACTTGGATATGAAGGATCCACCTTTCTTACACAAGGAAGGAGCAGGTGCTCACACCACTCTGACCACAGTGACGTTGTGCCAACGCCCTTTTTCTTCCCTCCCCATACACACCCTCAATGGGCCAGTGGTTAGTCCTGCTTTCTCCACAGACCCTGGGAAGTTGGGGGACCATCTGGAAAGGCTTCCTGCGTGCAGACTCCCTTCCCCCAGATCTTCTTGAGAGAAGCCAGAGAGCACTTTAGGAACACTCCTTTCACATAAAAATGCCACAGGAAAACAGGATTAGTGCCATTTTATCCTGGGCTGTGAAGCAACCTCCTTGCTGGATGTGGCTTTTATTTGGGATGGGAACTAACTTTAAAGTGTCTCCCCAGGAACACACGGGCATTAACAACGTTGATGTCTCATTTGGTGTAATATTAATTATCAGGTTGCAAATCAATGAAAAACCTCTGTTCTTTCACCCCAACCCCAATCCCAACATCAATTTAGTTCAGATTTGCAAATGTTTTGAGGGATCTCTTGCCAAGAACACTTTTCTCCTAGAATTCTAGCTTTTGTCTTTTCTCCTATAAGGTGGAATACTTTTTCTAGGATAAAGGTGGGTAAGACTTTGGTTTACTTCCTCCTGTTAGTCATTACTTTTGTGCAGGCTAAGAGTAAAAAAACTAACATAACCCACTAATACAGTTTAAAACACTTTGATGTCTTGCCAAGAAACACACTTCCTTCAAGAGAGAAGTCAACATTTGTTTTTCACATTAAATGGCGTTTAGTTGCCAGTGGAAAAAAAATTATTCCAAGGACCACTTTTTAATTCGATGGATAACAACCGCAGGGGTCTAAAAGAAAATAACGACGATAGCTATAGACACAAATAACTAAATTACCAAAACGTTAGTATATCTCCCAGCTTCATTAATATGTAACAGACTCCCCAGTTAATCTCCAAAAGCTAGTGTTCCCCCTGTAAAATAGCACTCTGGGACGAATTGTACATGAGATCAATCACTGCTAATGCAGGAAGGTTTACTGCAGAAAAGGAAAAAAAAAAAGCTATTTACACCTTCAAATAGAAGCTTTTCAGATTTGGGAGTGAGACCCATACATCAACAAGAATAAATGATTATGAATTGGTAAACGTGCCCTCCGGCGATTAGCTATGCGACGCTATTTATCATTTCTGCGGCTGTGGTGGTGGTGGAGGCTTTTTCCTCCTGTTCTTTGCCTTCTCTCAAAAGCATCTGACTGTTAGGAAAGAAAAGCTTGACAAGCAGAGGAGAGGGGGAAAAAACACCGCGGGAAAGTTTGTTTTTGCGTAGACTATAAGTCAGCAAAACCTGGTCCAGCAGATACACACCGGGTCATACACCGAGAGCGTAGTAAGGCCGGGCGCCGCCCTTTCCTGGTTCAGCTTGTTTCCGGGGGGCGCTTCGCTCTGGCGTGGACCCACCAGCAGCTATCTTCCTTTCCTTTCTCCCCCTCTCTCTTTTCTGAACCCCCCCCCCAGGCCACATCCCCCCCACTTCTTGTACTCAATGCATATACGTCGTATACTAAATATGAAACTCACTTTTAAATCTATTGTTAGTATTTGTTCTTTTTCTCGTTCCTCTTCATTTTAAAGAAAGAGGGAACTTTTCTTTGTATGCGCGCAGGGAGCTGCGCGTCTGCGCTGGCGCCGGGGTGCGCGTGGCAGCGTGTGGGAGCCGGAGCGCGGCCTGGAGTCCGCCCGGCCACAGTTGTCCCGGGAAACCGTGCTCCCGCTAAGGCGCCGGGTCAGGGACTCCTGGGGACCCCGCTTGCTGTTTGCAACACAAAAGCATATGCAGCCCCTAAACATTCCAAGAGAGACAAAGGCTGGAGCGAAGGACTGACTTAACCCTGTTTGAAACTAACTCACAGCCCACCCCTTGCCCATTGGAGCACTGGAGGGCAATGCCGGAGCTTTGAGACCAGAGTAGGGCAAGGGACCTTAGATTTAGGCCCAGGCCTCCTTCGACTAGGGAGAGTTCAATGGTGGGGGCAATTCCTGGTGGTAAAGTTATAATCGGCTCTAATGCAACGTGGAAGGACGAACCTCGACGAGGAAAGGCGAGGAGGGATCAGTCAGAGGTCTTGTCCAGGAGCTAACTTTTCCTCCCCAACCTCCTGTTTGTATCCAGCAGAGTCCAGTTGCCAGATCCATGGTGGGAGAAGGGCCCTAGCTTTGCCTGAGGGAGATAGGGACGTCAGCAGCACCGCCAGTTCGCTTGCCAAAAGTCTCTATACCTTGCAGGAGGTATAGAGCTGACTCTCATGGCAGGGGCTTCGAGGATACCGGAACTCACCTGCCCCACTGCTCATGAGAAAAAGTCAGTCACCTGAGTACAGCAATGGTCCCCACTTTCACGTTGTCCCACCTTTGGTAGCTGAAGCCCACTCTACAGGCATGTTTCAAAGGCCCCAGTGCCTCTGTATCCACCACCACATTTGAGGGTCTTTGGTGTTGGAACTTGAGAGGAGGGTGATGTGATGGAGGCCAGTTACTCTGAGGGCTGCTAGAACACCAACCCCTACTACGTGCTCCTGATGCAGGTAGGAGTTGAGTCTAGGTCCTGTTTTTATTATTAGTAGTAGTATTTTATTTTTTAGGTTCAAGAGCTTTAATACAGCTGGGAGGGGGCTTGTAGCTGCAAGTCTGTCACTTCAGGTCACATTCGCTAGGGTATATTTCAAGTCAAGTAAGGCTACAGAGGACTTTGCATTGTCTCGAGATTGTGGAAGGAACCCAGGTTGTCCCCCCATAAGCAGGAAAAGAGTTCTTTTCAGGCTTACATTATAGTTGATCTTTAAAGCCAAAAATTTTAAGGAAAATGTTGTACCTATAAATACAGAAGGAAGATTCTCCCCTTCATAAAAAAAAGGTGTTAAGAATAATTAGAGATTGAATCAGTCCTATCTAATCATACACCCACAGTTTTAGAACACGTTATGGAGACACTACAGTGTGAATTAGTATCTTGGAGTGGGAGGAGGTATGAAATGTCCCTAGCTTACTTTTCCTCCCTGGTTTATTATTTCTTCCCTCGTGGAATTTTTCCCCATTTTGATAACCCCTGACAGGGTGGCGTGCTTGAAGGATTGTTCAAACATTATTGACATCATAGAATAGATTTCTCTTTTACTTTTCAAAGCTGTCACAGTCCTATGCTTTAGAAAAAAGAACTGGAGAGAAGGAATGGGCTCAAAAAATTGAAAAGGTAAACATATTCTGCTTCTGTCTCTCTCCCAAGAAGCCTTTAATACTTTGCACCTAACACAGATTCCATGGAAGAAAAAAATTGTTGATAGCAAACCCTGCAAAATAAGCAAATTGTCATCATGAAGATTTAATTTTGCAATTCTAGGAAAGAATATTACTCATTTACTTTCTATTGTTCTTCAAGATTTTAGTCTTGAGTTTAAACTTTCATGCCATTATTTTCTCTTGTACAACTGCTTTTTAAAATAAAGGATTCCCGTTATGATATGTTTTCAGTAGTGAAAGTCTCTAAAGATCTATAATATTATTATTTATTTGAATTTTGTAGCTTTGAGGGCTGTATACACGATGTAATTGCTTTAACATGTTTTCATAAATTACATTCAGAAATGCGTCATAGTAAATTACCTTTGTAATAAAATGTAAAAAATGCAAATGGCTGTTGTCTTTATTACGTTTTAAACCATTGGTTTATCTGCACTATTTCACTTGTCACTTGCACAATGTGTTGGCTAAAGGGGCGGCACAGTTTGATAACAGAGTCCTCTGTGTAATCTTGCAGGCACGCACAGTTTGGGTCATTTCCTCATCTCCCGCAGAAAAGACATTATCCAGCTCATATTTACATACTTTTCAATATTTGTCAAACAATCATAAATTATAAATTAATGAAATGTTCGACAGTCTTCAGAGATCAGACTAATGAAGACATTTACCTTTTTGGTGATTTTGAGTCTCATCTTTGTAAGTTTAATGATATTTTGACGTGCACGCTTTATTAGGCTTTATTAGATTTGTCCTTCACTCCCGCTGTCATTCAGATGTCTCTGCAGAAACATCACCTGCTTCAGGTACAAAAACAAATAGACTTTGGCCAGGGAACCTGCAAAACAGGGACCTTGCAACCTTAGTTTAGAAGAACTAATGTCAAGTTGGGTTTTAAAAAAAACTGGAAATTTTTACCCTTTTACAATTTTTTCATAAGACTGCTGTTGCATATATTTCACCAGCAGGCAATAAGAGGGATACTTCGACATATGTACAGGCTGAGATATACTGCAATTTCAAAGTGATTTGCAGTAGTACTATTAAAAATGGAGGAGAGAAGCCCTGACCTTGATTTTTAGTATTTTATGAAATTTTCTTTGTATTACCTTTGGGCATAAAGTTTGCCAAACCATCTCTTGAGTCCAAAGGTAGGGGGCTAATTTAGAACTTGGCCTACAATCAAGAAATGGACACCAATGCATTCAGCTCTGGTCAAAGAAAAGGGAAGAAATGAAAGAAGGAAGGAAGGAGAGAGAGAGGGAAAGAGAGAGAGAGAGAGGAAATGAAAGAAGGAAGGAAGGAAGGAAGGAAGGAAGGAAGGAAGGAAGGAAGGAAGAAAGAAAGAAAGAAAGAAAGAAAGAAAGAAAGAAAGAAAGAAAGAAAGAAAGAAAGAAAGAAAGAAAGAAAGAAAGAAAGAATGAATTCTTCTCCCAAATGCCAACACTTACAGGGTGCTCCATTGCCTCCAGATCCTCAGAGGAAAGCATTTATGTGCCTGCTTAGCACAGGACTGGAAAGGGATGACCGAGGCACCATGTGCTCATGATGTTGATAAGTTTTCCTGGAAAAATGTTGGCTCCCCATGCTCTCATTATGATTGATGGCTACAGGGCTTTTTAATAAAATTATAGGTGATGAATTAAGTTCTATCCAGAGAGGTCAAATGATCAACCTTGACTTAAAATTCAAGTAGTAAATTGCACAGAACAAATGCACATGATTGCCACCCATCCCCAGCCAGGGTAGACATGAGCTGGGGCTTTGGTGCAATCTGACACTAAACAAAGGGCAAAGGGTCCAGGAAGTAGGAATGTCAATGTTTCTCTCCTCAAGTTGGGTAATTTTATTAGCCTTCTTGCAAATCTCATCAACCCACGCCAGTACACACACTACCCTGCCGGGCCACCAGACGCCTTTCTTTCCTAAGCCTTGCCCATTCGGGACATTGTGATGTTAGTGGAAGTGGGAAAATGGTACTGGAAGGGTGAGGCTGTTCTTAATTATTCTTCTTAATTATCTTTAAGTGGAAGGAGTTGTCTCTCTGGTGTGTGTGTGTGTGTGTGAGAGAGAGAGAGATGCAGAGATGGAAAGAAGAAAACTTTAGAGGTGGCTGCCCCCCTCCCCCACCCCGCGAACCTTTATACAGGTTTATTGTGCTCTGTTCTGCCAATGTGGCTTAGAGCAAAGGTACTAGGTAGGCATTTGCTGGGTGGAAGGCAAGAGGGGAACTCCCATTCCATCTCTAATCATTAACTTAGATTTAGCCTTTGCCCTCTCTATAAAAAATACATCAGAACTAAAATGGCCAGCCACGAAAGGCCACAATCAGAACCTAGAAAAATATTGGGAGCGACTTCAAAATATTTCCAAACACTGCTTTTTTTAATACACAATGGAGAGTTATTAAGCAGCTCACTTGGTGAAGTGAGCTTGGCTTCCGCAATCATCAAAAATTGATATGTACCGCTAGTAAAGTAATTACGTGCCATCCTGAGGATAAGCGAGCCAGCAATTGTTAATCCACTTGCACACCCATCGACTTGCAACATCAAGCCGCAAATAGCTTAATTAAGTCATACACGTGGACTATAACCATATTGCGCCGTTGCATTATGCACAGTATATCTCAATTTATTGGGACAATTAATGCTAGAAACCACGTCGAGCAGGAATGCCAGCCACCCAGTGCCCAAGTTCCTTTCAGCTGATACTGCCCAAACCAGAAAGGCAGTGAGAATTAGGGAAGATGGCAGGTTAGGAATTGGAGGGGGATTTGTCATGCACTAACTTTTGGGGCCTAATGGAGTTATCTGGATAGGATGGCTCAGAATCTAACATGAAGCAACTGCTTTGGACACCTCCTAATTCATCACGTCTGTGTTGGTACTGTATTTAAGTGGTCAGCATCCCCAACAGTTTCATTAAAATTGTAAATCGCATAGCAACGCCCATTCATTAATCACAAGACATCTTTAGCTCAGTAAATCCCGATGTCTGATGTCTGTTAGGACAGATATTTAAATCAATTTCTTCCCAGTCCCACACACATCTATCAGCCACAGGCAGTTTATTTTTCAGAGTTTAAACTACAGAAACCTTTGGGTAAAACCCAATGAAATTTCTCTATTTACAAATGACCAAGACACAAACTTCTTTTTGGGAATTCATCTCCATCTCATCTCCATCTTCAGGGCATAGGTATTTCAGGTGACACGTGCTTGGGAGTGCTGTCACCCTGCACAGGCAGGAGCCTTGCCAGCAGCAGGCAGGGGAGTGGGTGGTGTAGGGACCGCTGGTACCCTGAGCTGGCTGCCCTTGTCTCTAGCTTCCTTGGCAAGCGCGAAAGTCCAAGGACTCTTCGTACCCCCTTCTCTTGGGGATGCTGAGGTATCACTTCGTTTCTAGTTTGGGTGCCAGCAAGGCTCCATTTTGAGTCTAAGATGCGAGATGCCCTGGAAATCACTGTAGCAGTCCAGGTAAGCAAGATATTTATAGGAAGTCTATTACAGGTAGATACCAGGAATCGACCACCCTGCACTTCAAACACCAGAAATAAAAGGGGAACTCCAAGCAGAGGTAAAAGGATTTCTAGTACATGTGTCACTAAAGGCTAGTTACAGTGGACCTGCCCCTTATCTTCTGAGCTCATTTTTTTATACAACACGGAATCATTACTATTGGCAGTGGATTTCAGAGGTGTGTCTTGAGTTCCAAGCTGCTGATGTGCAGCTATTTCAGAAGGGGCTGGGAGCCACTTGGGAAGGGGAGGTGGAACTCCCCGTCAGGGACTAATCCCTTTCCCTGACTCCCCCACCTCACTTAGCCTCAACAGTACACCTAAGAAGAGGTTTCCTCCTGGCATCCTCTGCAACATATTCTAGAGGGAGATGACTGGAGGTGTGAACTAGGAATGTGCTGGGTGTGCTGTCTGGATCTTCTCAGAGTGTTCCTTCAGTTCTCCACTCTCCTGGGTTGATTTTACTTTCTTCCCCAAAAGTAGAAAAGTGAGCGCCTCATCTTTTCCAAAAGATTTTTTTTTTAACTCAGTTTTGAAGATTACTTTCAGTGTCTGGGCATTTTTGAGGGATCAGGTTTATGAATACCCTGAAGTGCCCAGGGTATTCCAGAAGTGCCTAGAGCTCTGCAGCCTGTTACAGGGATAGGAGGGAGGTACCTCGACCCTGACTGGGGCCAGGGGTAGCACAGGAGAGCAGCTCCTACATGTGATCTGGAAATAGTAGCTTCTCTGAAAGCTACTTCTCTGAAGCTTTCAGATCTCCAGTACCACAGGGTGCAGACATCAATCCAGGGAACAGCCTGTGTTTCATTGCACCACTGGAACAATGCCTTTGTTAAAACAAACAAAACAGCTGAAACACCCACTCACTACACATCGGTAACTATTGTGGACTTTCTGATACATTTTGCACTAACATTACTATTTAAAAAATAAAAACCTCCATTTGAAATGGATTCTATTTTGCACCCATTTTACAGATGAGGAAACAAAAGTTCAGGTAGTGGTTAAAGAACTTCGTTTTGGGTCACTCAGCTGGGACATGGCAGAGCTTGCAGCACAAAGCCAAATGGTCAATTATCCTCTCTCCTAGGACTGCCCAACATGGGTGGGAAGACTGGAGCTCAGAAAATAAAGTTCATTGATGGCTTTCTCTTTCTCTGGGTAGATTCTTGAAAGCCAGTACATCTCCAGTGCTAATCCTCCCTCTTTTGGATGTTTCTACCCAACTTGCCTGGATTTTTTTGCCCACCTCCCTCCACCATTCTCCAAAGCCCTAGCAATGGGATATTAGGAGAGGATGGTCTTCTGGACTCTGGCCTGGGGGTGGAGGGGGGGACAACTAAAGTTTCTGAAGCCTGCTTCTTGCCCCACTCAGTTGCTCAGCTTTGGATTCTGCAGCTACACTAGGGCAGAGTCCTTCCAGAGGCCTCCCTAGAAGTGGCAGCCAAACTCCAAGACCCAGCTAAATTCTGGGACTGAGAAGGAGTACCATGGTGGCTTCAGAAACCCTTCCCCATATCAAGAGGGAAGAGTCCGGGTGCTATGTCCAGTCTTCATTAGGACTTTCCAAGTAAATTTCTGATTTTCCCACCTCACCTCATCCACTCTCCACATTTTTTTGGTTGGCCAAGAACATGCTTGAATAGGATGCTGATTAAGTTCATAATTTCCACTCCAAACTTAAGGAAGCCACTATGGACACCTCAGCTGGTGTGTCTTTCACCCCAAAGAATATTATGGGGGAGGGATGCAGGTAAATTTACCCAGAATACAATGCTCTGCGGGAAGGAGTACAAGGTGGGAGGGGTGGATGTATGAAGTGCAAGGCTGAGAATTGAGCCAAGTTCTGATTTTCTGGGGCTTTGGGGGCAGGGGGGAGGTAGGGTGTGAAGAGCTGGAATGAACATATTTGTCCTTATAATAAAAAAAGTCAGGTTCTGTGAGACCGTCAAAAGCTGAAGGATTTGAACCTAGAACAGGACAGTGGCTTGCCATGAGCCCGCCTACCGCCTGCAGAATTAGCTGTGCACGCTCCAGGCTTTACCCGCTGGAAAGTTTAACTCTATTATCAAGAGGGAAATTGAACAGTGACTTCTATAAATCCCAAGATGGGGTTTCTTGAGCACCTTTTGGGATGGAAGACCAAAAGTAAAGTGGAAAAAAAGAGCGGGGAAATCAATTGAGATAGAAAGAAAGAGAGAGAGAAAAAAGGATACACTCAGGATTAAATAAACTAAGAGGCTCAGCCAGTGGAATTCTATATGTGGGTTTTGAAACCAAGAGGATTCCCTCTACCTTAGGCCATCTGGCTGTTTTAAGCTTTGCCCCATGCTGTATGATTTTAGCTGAAAATCTCTTCCGTTGCAGCTTTGCTTTTATTGAATTCATCAAAAGCAAACTTTCCCTGAGTTTTTTTTTTTTTTTAAGAAGGCTAAAATAATACGCCGACCACTGTGACATTCTCCGCGCCCAGGCCATTTTTCATAACGCCGCGGAACGGCTTTTGTGCCTCTGAGGCGACTAAACAGATGAATAACGAGCAAAGTCTCCCGAAAGTAAGCTAGCAGCTTTTCTCAGCTCGAAAAAAGTTAACCGAAATGAGAGGTGCATTAAAATCCCACACCCAAATATGCGGACCACACTTTTATTACTCGGAAGGACAACGATGTCTTTTTAAAAGCAACTAAATACCCACACCCGCGCGCGCGCACACACACTCACCCACACACTAGCACATGTGTTCACACAAACCACACAAACTTTTTTAAGCCTTGTGAAAGCTGCCCAGGTGCTGCTTAGAGAATTTGGGTAAAGAAAGAAGTAAGAAGTATTGGAGGCAGGTTGTAGCTAGACGCGAGGAAAGTAGAAACCGGTTTTGTTTTTGTTTTAGTGTTTATTTAAAAAAAATTTTTTTTTAACCGTAGCTAGTTTGAAAGTTGGTTTATGGCAAGAGGAAAGAAAAATCTGCAGCACTAAAAGAAGAATCAAAGTGTTAAAAGGACGCTCAAAATGTAGTGTTGTAGCAGGTCGGGGTAAGTTACGTTTTCTTCTCTTTTCTCTTTGGTTTTGGAACAGTGAAAATGCGCTTTGGGGAGAGTTTTCCTGTTGCTTTTAAGAGATGAGAAAGTAATTCCAAGCTTCCTCCTAGGATGACTGCCTCTGCGACTTTGTTCGGGTTTTATGGGTGCTTTACAGGGAGGCACTTTTTCCTGGAGCCCTATCATCGTAGTTCCAAAGGCCCGCAAACCTCGAGGGGCCGAGATTTGGAGAGCTGCGCTGGGGTGGCAGAGGCAACAAGTCTTGGACAGTCTAGCCCGGGGCAAGCGCTGCGCTGTGCCTCGCCGCAGCTGAACCGGTGGCTCGCCTGACTCTCAGGAATGAATTTTGCACGTGTAAACCACTTTCCTGAGGACGCGCACAGCTGCGACTCTGGAGTTTTATCGAGGGAAACAACTTCCCTGAAATGCACGATTTGGAAAAACTCAGCCATTGGTTCTCGCCAGATGATTATTGATGCAAAGTAAACCCTACGGGTTGGAGCGTGCGCGAGTTTGTTTAACCCTAAAAATATTCCACTTCCGAGTTGCTCATGTTGACATCATTTGTATTTTTTTTTTACCCCGAAGGCTGAGAAAATAACTAGGCGCGATGTCTGGGAAGATGGTGTTGTGTGAAAAGCGTATTTTTACCAGAAAGCGATGCTCTGTGTTCGCTGAAAATGCCCCAGAGAAACTTGAAACTCAGTGCCTAGTGCACGTGCACACACATTTCCACAGACATGTGTTTTAAGCACGCAGTTACGTACGTAGAGGCACTTTCTTGCCATTAACCCGCGGTTTGGGGATTTGGTTCTGTGGTTTGGATAGTGTTGGTTTGCATAGCGTGGGTATTCAGACGCCAGTGCCCAGGGATCGTTCATGTAAGTGTTTAAACAGTAACCTGCAAGCAACTGCTGCAAGTCAGATTTTATTTATTTTTATTATTATTAGCTTTATCTTACCCAGAACCGTGGAATAGACACGTTCTACCCCTGAGATCGGGCAGAGCTTTTCCAGATGTTGGCAAACATATCTTTGCCGGTCGTATTGCTCTGGAAGCCCGGAGAAACTGACAAGGCAGCTGAAGGAGGCGATTTTGCTCCGGAGCTGGAGCGACTCCTGCGCCTGGGTCTGGCGGGGGCGAGCGCATAAAATGCAACTTTTGCCCTATTGGTTCGCTAGGTGAATTAGCACATACTGAGACTGAACAGTCCTTGACCTTTGCCTTTATGTTTGCGCAAATGTTTGCCTAAAACACAATCCGCCTTGACAAGGGAGCACGCTACCGTGTGACACTGCCTATTCACCAGATAGATGTTCCCTGCCACACACGGCCCAGAGCAGCCTTTTAAATAGCTTAGGTATTTGTACAAACCGTATAAATTAATGTCGGATGATTGCTAGTTGCTGGTTAAATGGGAGATCATTCAGATGAGAGATACACATTTTTGTTTGTTCCCCTTTCGGCAAAAGTCCATAACAAGACACAAAACTGAGTGAGGGAAATTTTGTGTTTGTGAGTGTCAACAGGTTCTTGGTCTTGTTTGATCAGCTGGCCCATGAATGTAGTTCCCTTACAAATGACTTTTTCACAAAGTTGGAGTGTGAATGTGGATGAGGGGGGAGAGGGAGAGTGAGGGAAACGGAGAGGGACCAATACTGAGAATTGATTGGTAATGTGGAGGTTTGGGATGGGAAACTGAAGATGCCGTAGGGGTTCTTGTCCCTGGAGAAGCACAGCCAGCTGAGAAGCTCTCAGAGTTCTGGAGACACCCTGAGACTTGCAAAATATTCCTGATTCCTGGGTTTTATGGTTCTGATCACTTCCTCCAATAAAATCAAATACTTTAACAGGAGGAGTAAAACACCTTGTAAACATCTAAATTGGTTTAAACCCTCTTTTAAAACCTGACACTGTAGATCAGAAATTATGTAGAGAGCTAGGTTGCCTTTCCCTGAACTTTGAGATTGGGGGTGGGGGGTGGGGAAGAAAGAAATTTCCTTGGCTGTAGTTTCCAGCTGCGTTCAGAATTTTCCACATGCCTTTTATTATGGGCAACATGGCAAAACCTTACCAATGTCCAGAGCTCAATATTCTGGGCAAATAGGACTGCGGAGACAGGGAGAACAAATTAAGAAAAACAAAGGTGTTTTCAGTATTCTCTGAGGGACTGCCATTCCTTTGGAAGAGAGGAGTATCCACTTCTTTCAGTCCAAAGGGATGCAGTTGGCAGGGGAATGACCAAGTCTTGCCACAGACTGGGAATGCAGATTTGGAGAGACTCTGTGTGTGGTTTCGCCAAGCATTTGCAAGGTCTTTTTCGGTTTTCGGTTAACTGTCTTCAGGTGGAGGAGAGGGTGGGGCAGCACTTTCCCCTGGGAAGCCCTGTCTCCAGATCTGTGGGCAGAATTTACCTTCTCCCAGTCGGGCTGTTTCAGGATGGGGGAAGTTTGTTTAACAAAAGCCATGTTCTACATCAAGCTTAAGAGCAGCACAAAAGTATCAGAAAGAAAAAACAACTACCTTCAAGTTCGAAAGAAAAAATACATTTAAGAACAAGTACCCAGCAGAGAATTGTAATGGGGGACGGAGGGGGGGGGGCTTGCAAGAAGAGTAAACACAAATAATAGAGAAGAAAATTAAGGAGACCACTTCCAATTTTCAGTAATGTCCCTTAAGAGTTTCTTGACAAACAGATTAGATTTGTAATTTTACCGTTACTAATTAATTAACAATCTGGCAGATATGAACCACTTCAAAGCAGTTCTTTAAGGCTGATGGGAAACAACAGGAATGGTAGTCTGTGTTTTGGGGCTCTAGGTTTAGAAATGTCGGCAAGGCAACCAACTACACATAGAAATAACATTTAAGTTCTCAGAGGGTATTTGTTCATTTTATCGATAATGCAATTATCTCAACCATTTCTTCAAAATTGTTTTATGCTAAAGCCAAACGATTCCAGATACTCCATTCCTGTCTTCTCTCCTTTTCTTCCCCGGCTTTCTGCCATGCTGCAATCTCTCAGAGAATTTAGGAATTCAAGACATAAAAATGAACTTTAGGGCTTTGGTCTCCGAGATATTCTACAGTGACATGGAGAATGCAAGGCAACGATGTGTTCTTAGCCTTTGCTTCTGTGTAGGTGTGCTCATGGGTGAAGCTTGTTCAGTGTTATGGGTGAATTGGGACGTAGATTCCACAATCTATCATGATGAGCTCAAGACACGTAGGAGTCAGTTTAACGCTCATAAAAATGAATCTAGGAACTCAAGACATTTCTACATTTTCTTAGTTTGAAATATATGTATATTTTAAAGAAACAACTTAGAAAATACCTACATATTATATAAAACATCTTACCGATTCAAGTGCTTAGCCCACGCATCCATTTAGTTATTCAATTATACCGAATAAAATTGAAGATAAAAGAGAGTAAATTCCATCTTTTGCAGACACACATTCAACACTTGTACCAAAATACCATGAAGTATTTATACTGTAAAATCTGTAGGTGGTTTTATCTAGAAGTATTCAAAGGGACAGTTAGCAATTTGTTAATCTGAATGAAACACGGCACCATAGCTAAAACTGTTCTGTTAAATGAAAAACACACCTTTGGTGGCAAAGAAAGCAGGAAACATTTTTTATCATTTCTGGAAATAATTAAGCATTTATAGTAGGGTTATTGTTCTTGGAGTTAAAAAGGTGTGAACATATGAGTCCATGTTTATATTTGAAAAATTAATTAACTGATTTATTCTTATGAAGGTTGAGTGCTTGGTGCTTCTCTGCTGAAAATTCATTTGTGTATAAAATGTTGTTGCCTAAAGGTAAAATGATTGCACTTACAGGACCCAGAAACTGTGAAATCTATTAGATGATGTGATAGTATATATTCACCTATATATTAATTATTTTCTTACCGACTTGATCATAAATGACATGACACCTGCCATGATTTGTGAAACTTATACATCTTACTGTGTTTTTGAAATTCATGTGAAGCAGTAAAGTCAGGTTTTAAGACTGGACAGTACTGTAGAGCACAGCCTAAACCTTCACATTTCCTCTCCTCAAAGGTAGATTTTTCCCCTTAATTTATATAGACTGGTTTTATTACTCTATTATAATAATCCTCAATAGTTATTTACTATTAATTCTACTCTACTCTGCACCAAAAATTTCAAGATGGTTTAGAGGCATGAGAATGTGACTGTCTATTACTGACTCTGAATTGAAACAGCCCAAATATGCCACTTCTCAGTGCAGTGTTTGTCACACGAGTAGCCAGGTCCTCCCCTTTGTAGAGACATTCAAAGAACAGCCATTTCCTGGTGGGTGACAAGGTTAGGCTTCCTTAGCAGAGAAAAATAGAGCTCTTCTCACCTGCATTTTGATTCACAATCTCACCAGATAAATTGGGCTCTGATTTCCAGTGCTTATTCTGTCCATCCCCTGTCCTTAATTACCTACTCCAGACAAAATGAATGAAGAGGCTTGGGCAGTGCTGTCCAGAAATTAGATTCCAAGGGGCATTTGGAAGAGGCACCACCAAACTTTAGCCAGGAAGTGAGATTTACTATTTTGATGAGTAGAATCCTTCCTTCTCAGTCTCTAAAATATCTAGGCCCTGTTTTAATCCCCTTTTCATAAAAACTGTGAATTCTAAGTTAAAGAAGGAGGACAGAGCCCTGGGGGAATTATAGACAGATGCAGGGCCAAGGGCTCACCGGTCTGCCGGCGCCCATGGGAAAGTTCTCCCACTTCCTTTTCACCTTCTGTTCCAGGAGCCCTTGAATTTGACAAAAGGGCTAGCCAGGTGCCTATGGTAATCACCCACTCTTGGAAGCCGGTGACCTTAGAGAGTGAGAGCTGGGCAGGTACTACAAGTGTCACTAGGGCTGGGACTCATTCTCTGAGCTGAAAGCCAGCTCTCTGGTGTTGGAGCAAGGGACATTAATCAAGGTTTTCCTGGGTGATACTCTAGACCCTTCCTTCAGACTTTGCAGATCCCTATTTCACTTGACCTCCCACCTTCCTGCAGCAGCTCTGAAGACACTCTGAGCCCCCTCTCCCCTTCCCGCTCCACCTCCCCTTCACCTTCTTCTACTTTGTTTTAGGGCCTCGTATCCCTCACCTTCTCAGACTCCCTCAACCCTTCATAAGCCCTCTCGCATGCCTCTCCTTAGCTCTCCGTACTCCTTCTGCCCTTCTTTCCCTGTCACCCCTGTCCACTGGCATAAAACTCCCAGAATCCTTCAGCCCTCTGCACCCTCCATGTTCCCCTCACCCACTCACATCCCTTACCACCTTCTATTTCTTTATCCCCTTACACTCTTGCACACCCTTTTAAAGCCCCTCACACCTTCTCACATTTGGAACATCCCTTCTGGCCCCAATGCCTTCTCATCAATCATATGGCTCTAGGCATTTCCTTTGCCTCCAATTCTCACACCCACTACATTCACATGCCCCACCCCACTCACCCAGCATACCCAGATTCCTACTCCCAATTACACACACAAGCCACCCCTCCACCTGCTCTTTGCTGGTGGCATTTGAGCTCCACTGTCTGTTTTGGAGAACCTCAACTCATGGCTGTTTTCTCCTTTGAGTCCTCCATTCTCCACAGCTTCCTTCCCTACCTGAAGGTCGATGGCTCTCCTCCCCATTTTGGACTGCTCTTTGTAAGAGGGGACATGGCTACCTCCTTTGCACTTTTTTCACCCACCAGCGCTCATAGTGCCAGGAAGCTGGAGCGAGAATCCTAGAGAGTTGTTCCCTACTGCCAGTGCTGTGTTAGCGTCAGATGGAAGGCAAAGGGACTCTGATAGGATTGCTCTGCTCTCAGCCCTCAGCTTTAGACAGCTTCTCCCTTTCTCTGCTTCCAGGTCTGTCTCCAGACTTCAGGGACATAAACTTATATGTCTAACACTTCCATCGGCAATGTGGATTAGCGAGAAGATCCTTTGAACTAGTGATTCTCTAACTGGATCAAGCTTCAGAACCACCCAAAGTTTGTTAAAACAAACCGAACAAAACCCAGCTGGGGATCACTGTGCCCCATTCCCACAGCTTCTGTGAATTTGCATTCCTACTAAGTTCCCCTGTAATACTGAGTTGCTGCTTTGAGGACAATTTTGAGACAATGTAAAACAGTGTTTCAGCAGTATAATGTGATAGTATTTGTACAGTTAGAAGACACAGGAGATCTAAAGAACCTAGAAACTTAAGAAGAGATTGACAATGGCTAGATGGATCACTGTCCTAAAAATTTCTTAAACAAGAACACACTTTGAAAGTATGGATTCATTCTGATGAATATTTAGTTTCTTAGAAAACGACCAAATTATCTTCAAGAATAGGACCTTTGAGAGAAATGGAAGAAGAAAGGAGGCTATGCCTTAAGGCATCTCTTTTCCTAAGCCTTCATGGACCATTTTTAAAGAAGCCAATAATGTTTAGAATTTGGGGGAACTTAGGTCACTGGAAGTGCTAGTCAATCTGGATAGACCTTCTGTTTTTGAGCCTTGGAATGTGTGTGTGTGTGTGTGTGTAAGCTGAAACGTTTGCTATCTACCTTTATCTTTAGGCTTCATTCAAAATGGACAGGACTCAAGCCTGACCAAACCACCTTTTCTAGCCTGCCTAGAGGTTGCCATGGTTACTTCCCGTTTCCTTTCCATCTGCATGTGAAGAGGCCGCTCAGACCTCTCCCTTCCATTATCACTGAGGGCTGGAAAATGGCCCAGGAACTTTTGACGAGTTCACAGGCTGCCTTTTCTCAATTGTCTAGGGAATACTTTTTAAAAATTGATTTGGAACTGCAAAAGTAAATACATATATAAAGAAAAAAAGCATAAGTGAAAAATTTAAAGTCCTCAATTTGAATATTTTTGTGTGTGCCTGTGTGCATCTTTGCCACATTTAACCATTAAGAGTACACACACCATAAGCACTCGAGTTGCTAGAAAAAAGTATAAGAATGTACTTGCCAATTTAAATCCCAGATCCCAAATTCTGGTCAGTTGGGCCAAGAATATTCATTCATACATTTGTCTCCCAGCTGATTTTATTATGTTTTCAACTTCATTTTTGCTATGCTTAGCAACCAAGGCAAAAATCTCCAGGTAGCCATTGGAGGTTAAGATTTAGTGATTAGAATTCTGATATTTTGGCAAGAGTTTGCAAAACTCTATGTTCTCAAATCCTAGCAGAAATTCTACATCCTCAATTTTTTCCTTCCAAGTTTTTCTTTTTCTCTTCTTGTATCACAAATAATTATAATATTAAAAATGGCTTAGAAGATATACAATTGCATTACCATGTTTATCTTACATTTTGTTAGCTGTAATAACAAATAAAGTTTTCCATCCAATAAAGTTTACAGACAGGCTAAAAAACTCCAGGAGCTGTCGCACACTAACTCCTCCAGAAATGCTTGAATAGGCTTGATATTACCAAAAGAGTCCAGTTGTTCAGATATTAAATGGTTGCCCATTTACTTTTCTTTCTCTCACTTTACAATCTCTCTATATTATTTAAAAATTTTTATTTCAAAGAGGAGCTTTTTTCTTTTTTTACCAAGGGTATGTTAATATAGAAAAAGAAAAAATTACTCTCAAATTTGTATACTTATTTGTTGAATCAAAAATGACTTAATTTTTGAAATGTACAAAATCCACTTTTCTTATTAACTTGAAATCGAGACAAATGCAATGCAAATCTATTTGTTTTCTTGATATTTACTAGAAAATTAAGTGGCAGGCACAATGGTTCACACCTGTAATCCCAGCACTTTGGAAGCCAAGAGAGGGGGATAGCTGGAGGCCAGGATTTCAAGACCAGCCAGGGCAACACAGGAAGACCCCACTTCTACAGAAAAAAAAGTAGCTGGACATGTTCTGGGTACTTGTAGTCCTAGCAACTGAGGGCTTAGCCAGAACAATCATCTGAGCCAAGGAGTTGGAGGTTGTAGTGAGCTGTGATCATGACACTGCATTGTAGCCTGGGTGATAGAGGGAGACCCCCCAATAAATAAATAAATAGAAAATTGAATGGGACAAAATAGATACATATAATATATTGTTTGTATGTTGGACCCAGACATACCAGTTCAATTAATATTGCTATTATATACAAGTAGTGGGTGCTAAATCCATTTTGTAAAGCAATGCTCTGATTATTTTGCTGTTCAGGACATTACCATGGTCTTGGTTCAGGACATTACCAATTATGTTTGGCTCAGAGTTGTTCTCACCAGCAACGTATTGCAGCAAATGATATCTGACCATACTGATAATACTAATGCCATTCCTGGGTGGGGAACCTGCAGCCTTCTAATTTGAAGATTGTTCTTATTTAAGCACCAAAAGAGGCAAGAAAATCTTCATCTTTCTCTCTAGCACACCTTATAGTGAAAGGATTTGTTCTGTAAAATTTGCGCTCAAAGATCCAGAAAGCCACTTGTGGCCCCAAGGCCGCAGGTTCCCCACCCCTCCGTTCCTGGCTGGGTAAACCGCCTCTCCTGCCCCCTAGCGGCAGGTTTGGCAGTGCAGCAGCAGCAACCACCACCAGAGACTATTTGTTGATCACCTGCTATGAGCTACGCACAGCTGAAAAAGCTGAAGCTTGCCCAGATCTGGGTAGGGTCTAACGCCACGTCCAGGCTCCGTAAGGTAATTCCAGATCGAGTAGATACTCTAGCTCTGGTTTCCCTGTGGCTCCTCACCTCAAGGCCTCTTCACAGCCCTCACCCAGAGTTGCACTTGGAGCCTGACTGAAGGCATTCCGGCCAGCAGCGTTTTAAACCATAGCCTGTTTGGGACAGAGAGGCTTGCTGCCTGCTTATAATTTGCGTCTTCTTGTACAGAGCTGTTCAGTTTGACCTGTAGCTACAACCAGTCTGGGATCAGGATTGTCAGACCTCGCTTCCACCACACTCTGTCTGAAGAGCCACATTTTGTGCAGTGGCAGTCACAACAAAACTTTCCCCGGTGACTTTGTTCTTTCGATTTTTAATAGATCAAAGACGTGGAGGAGGAAGGAAAAGCAGCGAAGCGGGGGCACGGAGGGGTAGGAATTGTTTTCGTGTCAAGATGCATCGCCCATTTGAGGCCACTTGCCCCATTAGAAGGGAAAAGTGCACGGAAAAGGGCGAGAAACCTGCACTTAGCGCGGCATTGTTTGCGGGATTGTAGCTGTGGCCGCTGCCACCGCCGCAGCCGCCGCCGCCGCGGCAGCAATACGGTACCGTCTCCATGGCAACACAACCTGCTGCCGCCGCCGAAGTTGAAGGCGCTTGAAAGGGATTGAAGGTACTAGGACCACAATCCCTATTTTGGTCCCCTCCGCTCCAAAACAAGGGGGAGAAAATGAGGCAGGGAGAAAAGGAGGAGGAAGGGAAGAAAAAGGGCGGAAGGAAGGAAGAAGACGGGGGGGGGGAGAAGAAGGGAGAAAATATTTGTATGAGAGTGAGAAAAAAAAATATGAGAGAGAGGGAGGGGAAAAGCCCACCCGGGCCTATCCTATGAATGCTGGCTTTGTCCCTTCTTTTCTGAATCTGATTTACCATATCATAACCCCCAGGAAGAAGAAAACATCAATATCCTGAAGGAATGGAGATGTTTCTATGGAAAACCTAGGAATTTTAGTCCATACAGATCTGGTGTAAAAAAATCAAAGAGATCAAAGGCAGAGCTCCCTGGAGTATAGATGCGTTTCTGAATTAAAGATGGACGATGCAGACTACAAAGTAGTTTTTTCTTTTTTATTCAGGGCTCTGTTTCCATTTCAAGGGAGGTGCTGGCCTCATCATATCTAAACTAAACCGTCATTGCAAACAATGTCATGAAGAGGATAAAGAGGAGGGCACCGGAGCTCAGTGTCCTCTGCCTGGGCTGGTTTTCCCAGCCACCTTCTTCATCCTTCTCCGTGGAGATGTCAGCCTGACCCTCCTTACAGAAGGAGCTTATGGAAAAAACCTTCAAGTCAGTAGAGGCACTTAGAAAAAATGAGATCCACTAAAATTAGGGAAGGGAAGAAGTGTTAGGCAGCTTTATTGCCTATCAAATGAAGCTTGGGACAATAGTAGAAGCTCCGTGTGGCAGTTCTAGGGTGAGGAGGAGAGAGGAGAGTCTTCAGGTCCCCTGGTGTGGACGGGGAGGAGCATAGAGCACTCTGGGTCTCTGAAATTTGGGGAAGCCCCAAGAGCTGTCTTTGCAGATAGTTCTGAGTTCCTCACAGCTCTGCCAACAGAAAACCTGAAGAGGGAGTTAATCCTGGGGAGGAGATCTGGTTAAGTTAAACATCTTCATGCTAGAGAGCCCTTCAATCTGCACATCTAAAAAAAAAAAAAAGAGAGAGAGAAAGAAAATAAAATGAAATGTTTTTTTTTGTTTGTTTGTTTTGCAGTTTTTGGCCAGGGCTGGGTTTGAACCCACCATCTCCGGCATATGGAGCTGGCGCCCTAACCCTTTGAGCCACAGGCACTGCCCAAAATGAAATGTTTTTTAGACACTCTATCAAGGCAAACTGAGTTAGGCTTTGAGGGCAAAGTTTATTTTAAATATTGAAAAGATTAATTTTCCTTTTACAGGTGATGACCTAGTGATTTGTTATTTATTTACGTATTTATTTTTTTGAGACAGGGCCTCCCTTTGTTCCGTGGGGCTAGAGTGCAGTGTCATGAGGGCTCACTGCAACCTCAGACTCCTGGCTCAAGCAGTCCTTCTGCCCCAGACTCTCAAGTAGTTGGGACTACAGGCATGTGCCATCAGGCCTGCGAAATTTTTCTACTTTTTTTTTTTTGTAGAGACAGAGTTTCACTTTATAGCCCTCAGTAGAGTGCCATGGCCTCACACAGCTCACAGCAACCTCCAACTCCTGGGCTCAAGCGATTCTTCTGCCTCAGCCTCCCGAGTAGCTGGGACTACAGGCGCCCGCCACAACGCCCGACTATTTTTTGGTTGCAGTTTGGCCGGGGCCGGGTTTGAACCCGTCACCCTCGGTATATGGGGCCGGCGCCACCCTCTACTTTTTTTAAGAGACAGGATAGTCTTAATCTTCTTCAGGCTGGCCTGAAATTCCTGGCTTCAAGGGATCTTCCTCCCTTGGCCTACTACAGCCTGAGGCCAAAGTTTTAGGATTACAGGACGAGGCTACCATGCCCTGGCCTGATCTGTACTCTTTTGAAACTTGAGTCTGTCAGTAGAAGTGCACTGAAATAAATAGAACAGCAGCAGCTAAATGAATGTCTTCTCCACCTGCAGAGACAGCCTCCGTGCAGCTTGTAGACCTGCTGTCCAGCTTCTGCTGCACTTGATTATGGCTGGGAAATTAAAAAAAAAAAAAATACATGTTCAAATGCGAAAGACTATCTGCTTCCTCTGGAAAGAAGAGAAGATATCAGCTAGGATATCTTGGACAGGCCTGTAGGGAGCCAGCCCTTCAGAGGCTGTGGGCCTCTCCTTCAGTTTCCCCAAAGTCAATGCTAGCAGATAAAAATTTCAGAAGTCAATGAAGTTGTTTGTAAATCCACAGAGGCCAGCACATCTGAGGGAGGAGAGAGAGCCGGTGTCCAGGGTAGAGTTCAGCATTTGTACTGGCCACTAGCGGCCCTGTACTATGGAAAGAGAGCTGTAATCATGGGTGAATGGCCGATGGGCTCCGTTTTAGCCATTAGAGCTGTACTGTTGTCCATTTTCCCACCAGGACGGGGTCTGAGGCCCTGCCCTGGTGCCAGCTCTGTGCAGAAAAACATACTAGGGCAGGCTGGGGACATGGTTACTCCCAGGCCTTCTTTTTTCTGCCTCCCTTTCAGCAGCCCAACACCTCCAGGCACTTTTTTTCCTTATGTCACAGAAACACCAGTGTAAAAACTCCAGCATGGGGTGGAGAGAGAGAGAGACAGAGAGATAACCTCCCTTTCCAAGAATGGAATTGGACAGAATACAGAATAGCTTCCTAAGACAAAATAGCAAGAGGTTGAGAATCACAATAAAACTGTTAAACAAGAATGGTGTTGTAAAATAGGGGAATCTTTTTGTCTCCTGCTGTCTGTCTGAGAGAAGCTGGAGAGTATGAGTCTGATGATGTAAGGGGGTTAGGGAAAAGGGTGTCTCTTAGACTATAGGGTAGGGAGTGGTGGTCCTGGGTCTTGATGGCTCACTCAAGAGGCCCTAAAGTAATGCCTCAAGGATTCAGCCGTCTCTTACCACTCCATGGTAGACCATATTTTCCATTTTTTCCAATGAAATGGCTTTGAAATCCAAACACTCTCCCCAAGCCACCTCCACTCCTTCATTACTTGCAAGGGAGGAGATTATGCTGGACACAGAGGGAAGGGGCAGTGGGAAAGGCGGATCCCTGAGTTGATTTTTAGGATGGTTTTGTCTGACTCAGGCCCTGTTGGAATGATGCAGCAACTTCAACTTGTCTGGAGATCTTGCAGAGCCAGGGCTCACTGGAAGTGTGCTTGCTGAGGTAAAATTTATAGAGTAGTTTGCAGGTGAGCTGGTGTGGGAGTGGCTCCTGAGACAAGCCTCTTACAGCTTCCAGACCCTTCTCCCCCCAAACACACCCTCCAGACTCTGTGTCTCCCATTGTATAGGGATTTGTGGGATACCTGTCTCAGGATTATGTCCCGAGCAGTCAAGCTGGGGGTCTGATCCATCTGCATGTCACTGGTCATCCAGGCTTTCATCCAGCCCCAAGTCAACAGAGCAGTTCAGATTCTCAAAGAGCCACGCTTGAGCCACTTCAAACAGAGCTGTGTCCAAGTACAAAGCTGTGGCCAAAGACACCTGCCAAATAGTCAGCCCCTTGCCTCCTTGCTCTGGAGAACATTTTTTTAGCTGGTCCTCTTTGGCATTTGAAGCTAATTTCTTTGTTATACCATTCAAGAAAAAAAAAATTCCTAAATTTCATTTTGATCAACAACTCCCTGCCTGACACTGGAGAATTTATTCTCCAATGATTTCAACCATTCATCTAGGTTTGATGGCTTTTCTCTGATTCTCTTTATTTAACAAACTCTTAAATTTGGAAAGATGGAGATAAAAATCATACCAAAATTTTGAGGTGTTGTTACTTTAAAAAATGCATTCTGACTGAATAAGAATCTTTGATTCTAATCAAGGAATTAAAATTCCTGCCATTTATTCTTGCATGCTCAAGAAGTTGGGTTGTTTTAAATGTTTCTTTAAACAACTGAGAGAACGTCAAGAGTGAAGAGAGGCAAAGTTCTGAGTAGTAGAAGCTACTAAGTTCCTGCTTACAGCGAGGGAGAAAGCTTTGAGGACCCAGCCAATAGAAACTATAAGAAGTTTAATTAACAGGAAGAATGAATGAATATACAACATTCTAATTGTGGCTCTGGGAATCTACTTGCTTCTGTGTGAGATTTGCTGGAGGGAGTTGGGTGAGGAACTTAAACCAACTAGGGACCAAGAAAAAAAATCTGTTTTCCTATTTCCAGCACCAGGAAAATGATAGGAATTAAAAGAAAATACTAGAATGAAGGTGGGAGTTTCAGGCTCTGGCCAGCCAGGGAGGGGATGTGGCAAGTGCAGTTTGTCTTGTCAGTAAGTGCAGAATCTCCTGGGCAGCTTACACGGGGATCAGGAATTTCATCATACGATCTGGTGTGTAGAAGCTTTTCAGCAGCCTCTTTCCAGAACGCTTATCTGCAGGTTTCTGAGTTTTTAGTGAGTTACATTTTGGGGTAGTTTGGTGTGATATTGGGGTAGTTTACTGAGGACAAATCTGATGGCAAATTGTTCCTCAAGAAGTGATTCTTCAAATTGCCAGCACTCGGGATTGGCCTAACAAAAACGGATCATAAACCGTGCCAGACAACTCAACCTCAATTTTCGAAACGCTGCCCTCTTCCTTTCTGGGTTGGAGGCAGCCCCGCTCTGTTCAAGGCACTTCCCTAGGAGCTGGAAGAGATGTGGGGAAATATTGGATAACTTTGCCACATTCCCAACAACTAACCAGGGTAATTAAAATGAGGCAGAAGCCAGTGTTGGACCTTGAAGTTTCCATGATCATTAAAGGCAGCGACTAAAAAAAAACAAAACAAAACAAAAAAAACTTAATTAAGTCTAATGATGGGTCTTTTCTTCTCTTGAATAGATGGCGAGTTAAACCAATTAGACACATTCATCAAATTCTTTCCAGCAAGTTTCTATAGACATTAGAATATGTTCCCAATACAGCACAGGACCTGGATTAATATTGAACTTGCAGCTTTGGGGTATATGGGGGAGGGGCACAGAACCAGATTAAAGAAAAGCATTTCACCCACCCTGTCCTAGGAAGCTGGGTGCTTGCGTTTTCCTAGTGCAGCACTGGTCCACTCCCCATCCAATTTCTTGTCAAAAAGTCAATAAAAATTAATGAATTTTCTTTCTTTAAAACCCTGTGTAGTCAAGAAAACCTATTTTTCCTGGCACAGAATAGCACCTGAGAAAATCATCTGTGGCTCAAGGAGTAGGGCGCCAGTCCCATATGCCGGAGGTGGTGGGTTCAAACCCAGCCCCGGTCAAAAAAAAAAAAAAAAAAAACTTAGAAAATCTAGAATTAAAAACCAAGTAAAGAATATGGAATAGTAGGAAAATAATGCCGGTCTCTCTTTGCACTCCCTTTAGAATCTCTGCAGCCACAAGTATTTCCAAAGGTGCCCAGATCCACAGGTGGAAAGAGCCATAGGGAAAGACAAATACGCAGGACTCCCCCAAACACAGATGCCTCTAACAACCTGATTCCACCAGGTCCATGGCCTCAGGGCAGAATGATGACCTAACCCAGCAGAATGAAGACTTCCTGATGCTCCTCACCAATCTCCCCCAGAGAATGGCAGAAGCAAAACTTCTGAGTATTTTTTCAGTGGCCTGTGTTGTCAGGAACTTCCTCTAAAACAGGAATTCCATCTGCTGGCTTAGGGCTGGGGCATCTACTGTCTGAACAAGAACTTCCTTTGTATTGCCATTGAAGTGATAGGTAGGACTCTAGCTTTTGAGGAAGAAAGAAAGATAATTCTACACCTGTGGTGAAAGACCAGAAATTTTCCAACAGGTGAAAAAGTGTGGAATATGACTTCCAAGTAGACCCTAAAATCTCATATGGGTCCATAAGTGCAATATTACTACACAAATAAACCCTAAAATTTCATATGGGCTCATAAGTGCAATATTACTACACAAATAAACACACATTCATATATCTATGTAAATAAATACAAATATACATATATTTGTATAGATAGCCATATATATATATATAACCTGATATATATCACATACCACTTTATCTGGTGCACCTTGAGATGTTTCCGTTTTATTTTTATATAGTACATAAAATTATATAATTATATAATTATTGGTAGTATATATGTAACAAATATTAGATGTTTATTATATGTTAGATAATATGCACTAGGCTAAATACTAGTCTCTTTACACGTACACACACATTTGTACTTAGAGTGTGCATTTACAAACAATTTCGGATGACGCAGAGTGAAACCTTTGGAATCGTATCTGTAGCTGACTGAAACAAAGCAAGCACCTTCTTGGTAGAGCCATTTCTAAACTCTACACTTGATCGCCTTCCCTCTACCACCTCCTCTAATATAATCATAAAAAATAGAAAAACATATAAAACACTCCAACTTTTTCCTCACTGGGTCAAGTATGCCCCTTTACTTCAAAGCTGGTTTAGTCTGAATTTGGTTCAACGCCCAAGTTTTCTGTCTGCCTGGAGACTTCTTAGGGTCAAATTTCAACTTGAAGTAGATTCTGAAACCCATTTCAAGGCGACCTGAGCAGAAGTAATAACTCAGACCTAATCTCAGTGACCAGGACATCATGGTAGTTGCATAGAGGCTGGGGATAAACTTCAGGGCGACAGCCAGCATTTGGACTAGTGGGCACATGAGCACAGTCCTCGGGGTGGGGGTGGGGGATATTTTTATTTTATTTTTTTCAGCCATCGGTCTTCAAATACGAGTTTGTGGCACCGGGTTGCAGATGAGGAGCGAGTAGGAGGGAGAAAAGTTGGAAAGGCTTCGACTTGCAAGAGAATAAACTCACTGAACTGTCCATGCAGATGGTGCAAATCTGCCTGTAATCATTTTTCAGCTCATCCCGGAGCTGCTCTCCAAGGGAAGCCCCAAAGTAAATAAAACCCCCCTTCCCCTCTCAAAGTCACGCCTTTACAGGGAACACCGTCGGCCTAATTACGCTTGAATTATGCAAGGAGCTCCACGGAGGATGGAACTTTAGACAAATAATTGCTCCATTGTGTGGGGCCGGCCCGCCCGCGCGGCCTCCTTCCCCTTCCCATCACTTGGCGCTGGGCAGGCCGCGGGGCTCGCAGCCACCTGAGCGCTGTCGCCCGGGCCCAGCCAGAGACTCCTGCCTAATTAACCTACTTTTCCACCCGGTGGATGTCAAGATTTTAGAAAAAGGGTTGAGAGAGGGAAAAGGGACACGCAGGGATTCCCTCCGCCCGCTCCCGGTCGAAACAAAGTTCCTTTGCCAAGTTTTGTAGTTGTGATTCCTTGAAAGCTTTTGCACCTCAGGCAAAAACTTGACCTATCCTGGAATTGCTTGGAAAAGCTTCCGGCACTATCCAGGGAGCCTTGAGCAGAGGAGAAGATGGAAAATACTGGAAAATGAGGGTCATCTGTGCTTCAGTAGTGATAAATCATCGCGATCAAACGGATTCTCAAAGTTTGGGAATTAATGAGTAAATGTGAAGCCCCTCATTACTCCTAAACGGAGAATTAGATTAATTTTTCAAATAAAAATGAAATTAAATTCATCTCAGATGTAATTTCCTGACTAAGCAGCAAATAACCGAGGGGTTGCGACCACCAAGAGTGTCCTGTCTTAGCAGTTTGGTGAGGATCACTCTGCTGGTCACTCAGCTTACAATTATTTATGATGTTCTACTCACAGATGGATTCCCCATTCAGAACCAAAGAATGTGTTTCCATTTCCTTTCATCTGGCTAAGACTGCAATTGTTCTCAGGATCAGCCATCTTACATTTGGGTCAAGTTCTTGAAAAAAACAAAACTGTGTGGGCGGTGCCTGTGGCTCAAGGAGTAGGGCGCTGGTCCCATATGCCGGAGGTGGCGGATTCAAACCCAGCCCTGGCCAAAAACAATAAAAAAATAAAAAACAAAACAAAACTGTGTAACCTCCAAACCTTCAGAGCCTATTTGGAAGTTGTGCAATAGAATAATTGAATAACACACACTTGGCTGGTTAGATCCTTCTGAAATATTATCTCTCGTTGGCAAAATTCACAATCTACTGGCCCTCTATGAAGTTAATTTTGGAAGAAAGTATATGGGCTTTGAAATTTACAGAAGCTAAGGGCTGAATGAGTTTATCATTAGAACAGAAAACTGGGAGTCCTTGTAGATTGTTAGCACTATTTTCTTTAAAAAATATAGATGCACTGCTATTCATTTAGTTGATACCTTCCAGCTTTAAGAACTCCACAGGACACTGGCTAAGGTGCACACAGACATTTCTCCAGAGGGCTTATGTATATTTATTTATTCATGGAGCCCAAGGCAACCTGTGTTTTATAAGCAGAGATAGAAATGGGGTAAAAGGGCTGGCAGAGGTAAAATGCTTCTGCAGTGAGTTCCTGAATGCAGGTTTTTCTTCAGGAAAGTTATTTATCAGCACACAAATCTTTCAGTGAAAATAGTCAAGATGCCTTGAGTAATGGGTTCTGAATCCTGCAATTAACTCTGCTCTGCCTTTTCCAGGGAGCATTTTTTTACACACACATATACAGAAAATCTCCTGGGTATATACATAAAGAGTCCACCCCCAAAGATATGCCGTAACTACAAATATAAAACCAGATGGAAGGGTGAGCAGAATCAGAGTAGATATAGACAGAGAAGATGAGGGCCATAAACAATGCCGGATGAGTATGTAAATTTGGTCAGTGCTAATTTATGACTCTCAACCCACTGAAGTTAAAGGCATTTTTGAGTAGCACCTGATAAGGAGCCTAAGATTTGCAAGGTGGATACAAGGCTGTGTAAGACATGCCTCCTCTACAGGATGAATTAAAATGTAAACATGGTTCACATTTAATAAACATGTAGGATTTTATAAGACCTGCCTGGTGGGAACTGTTTATTTTGAGTCTGTAAGGTAAAATATTTTCTTTGATAGCCCTTAATGTCCCCCAAGGTTCTCTGAATACATTTTCCTATTTACCCCCAACTCCGGTACATTTTTATGAGAAATCTCTACCGATCCTCATAAACTCTGAAGATTTTATATCCTACATTTTGACCACCACTTTAAATATTAAGATATATTATTTTAAATAAATCCCCTAATTCCTAGAATTATACTATGTTTTAAATATTTTTTTTTCTATTCCCATCAATTAAATACCTCTGAATTGATCCTCCTAAAACTATCCTTTCATACAAGGTTAAACTGTTTGTAGTACGGTTCTCTTAACTAAAAATTATTTTTATTCTCAGAATTAGTTGTGAATACAGTTTCCTGAACACAATAAATATAGCCCCCCAATGTTTTATGACATTTTGGTGCATAGTTAAAATCAAAGATTTGGACTATTTCCCCTATATTAGTACTGTTATATATTTATAACATTTAAACAAATGAGTAGAGCCATTATTTGGTTATTAACACAGATAGCTTACTAACAAAAACCCCTTAAAACTGTTTTTTCCTATAGTTTAAATAATGACAATTAAGGTCATGGGGGAGGGAAAGGAAAAGCAGAGAGAGGGAAGGAGGGAGGGGGGTGGGGCCTTGGTGTGTGCCACACCTTCTGGGGGCAATACATGATTGCAAGAAGGACTATACCTAACAAATGCATTCAGTGTAACCTGGCTTATTGTACCCTCAATGAATCCCCAACAATAAAAAAAAAAAAAACACTCTGCTTATGACAGCTTACTATGCCTTTTTTTAGCTCAGACATCCTCTCTTTGTCTCTCATGAAGATTTTAAGGTAAAATCACAGTACAGTCATTGGAATGAAGGGTGATGGAAAAAAATAAAGCTTGCTAAGTATGCATGCACTTTAATTTGTCCTTGATCAGATTGTAAAAAATACACATATTTGATTCATAGGTGGACTGAAATAATTTTTCAGGAAAGTTTTATTGTCCTGGTGTGTTTAAAGATGAGGATGGGGAAGTAATTTTAACTTCTTTCCCAAAGGAAAAGTTTCTCTGTAATAATTTGCTGTTTTAAATAGCAACAAACTTGTTCTTTTTTTTTTTTTTTGTAGAGACAGAGTCTCATTGTACCGCCCTCGGGTAGAGTGCCGTGGCGTCACACGGCTCACAGCAACCTCCAGCTCTTGGGCTTACGCGATTCTCTTGCCTCAGCCTCCCGAGCAGCTGGGACTACAGGCGCCCGCCACAACGCCCAGCTATTTTTTGTTGCAGTTTGGCGGGGCTGGGTTTGAACCCGCCACCCTCGGCATATGGGGCCGGCGCCCTACTCACTGAGCCCGCCCAGCAACAAACTTGTATATTGAAAATATGAGCATGTGCCTTTAACCAACTAAGGTACAAGAATAAAATGTTGCCTAAGCACTTGTAACTCAGAGGCTAGGGCCCCAGCCACATACACCCAGGCTGGTGGGTTCGAACCCAGCTGGGCCCTGCCAAACAACAATGACAACTACAACCATAAAAGAAAAAAAAATAGCTGGGCATTGTGGTGGGCACCTGTAGTCCCAGCTACTTGGGAGGCTGAGGCAAGAGAATCGCTTAAGCCCAAGAGTTTGAGGTTGCTGTGGGCTGTGATGCCGCGATACTCTACTGAGGTTGACATAGTGAGACTCTGTCTCAAAAAAAAAGAACAAAATGTTCGCATTATCTTATGTTATTGAGTATAAACACGAATGAAAATAATCATTCAATCAAGTTTTTTTTACAATATCGGCTTTACATATTTATCTATGTACACCTCCCAAATATATGTATATGCACATATCCAGATTTATAGTCTAAAACCTTTTTAATAGATTGTTCACTTACATAAGGGTAAAGATACCTATCATGAGATAGTCTTTAAAAAGTTGTTATTTAACCAAAGTATCAAATGACAAACCATTTGCTAAGGAATACAATGTATATGATATGGTACTTTCTCTGATACTGGTATCCTATTTCAAATTCTAGATATTCTACAATTTATTAAACTTCTACTTGTTGAGTCACATGATTTGTATTCTAGTATTTATTTAAAAACCTAATATTACATTATAGCTGCCTGGGAATATGTTTTATATGTTTATGTTTTTTGTAAAATGCCCATCTTTACTATTTTCTTACCCTAATCAGCTTTGCATATCTTATGTTTTTTGGTATGACACAACTATGAAATAAAAAGAGAAACTACCAAGAACACTTTACTCATTTTGGCTGTAGTGATATTTATCTTCCACTGCCCACTTTGGAGGTGGAGCTGACATGTTGCGCCAAGCTGCGCTGAAAAGCTGTATTGCATAACCGAGGGTGTAGCCAGAACAACCAGGTTCCTAGGAGCAGGAAGTCTTTCGTTAGCTGCCAGTTTGTTTTTCAGATGGAGAGTTCACCACCTTTCCCAGTCATGACAAATCTGTGGGCTAAAACTCTTCTGTGTAGTCTCTGAAAGAACACTCCGTTACTTTTAGTTCTAAGAAAACAAGTATCTTTGTAATTTTCTGTAGTGTCAAGAGTTAAAAGCGCACATTGATTTCATAGATAGAATTGTTCTGGCACATATATACACCAAATCAAAACAATGGTTTTTTGCATTCACAGAGAGGATTATAAGCTTTTATTATTTTATTTTGTTATATTGGAATGGCCATTTAGAGAAGTTTATAAAATTAACATCTCTAAAAAGAATAAGTGGGTTTTCTGAAGGGGCCCACCTAAATTTGGAGATATCGTGGAGGAAATGTAAGCAGCCAAGGCCAGCTAAAATTAAATATGACAGTCTAGAAGATTTCGCCTCATTTGGACAACTTTGAGAGTAGAATACAGTAGAAAAGACCCTAGTCTCTCACGGTTAACTAAACTTTGCTTAGCTTTGCAGGTGAAGAAAATTAGGCTCATGAAAATGAGCTGACTCTACATCAACAAGGGTAATTTAGGACCAGATCAAAGTCTTGTAGTTTTGCCCAATTTTTATTTGTGGAAATACGCACATTACTGATGACTGTAAACATGGGTTCAGAAGCAAATGTGTGCCTTTCACAACTTTATTGCACCTGGGCTGCCTTTGAACAAAAAACTCTCAAAGAAAACTATGAAATTGAAGTCCTGATTGTAGACTACATTTCTTTCTTTCTTCTTTTTTTTGCAGTTTTGACTGGGGCCGAGTTTGAACCCGCCACCCCCAGTATATGGGGCTGGCACCCTACTCCTTGAGCCATAGGTGCCACCCATAGACTACATTTCTTTAGGAAGGCAAGACCAAATCATTCACAGAAAACCTATTCTATTCTAGAGAGCTTGGAATAAAGTTACAGTAGGCATGCTATGAATAGATACTATTTTAGCAGACTCTTACTCGAGAGAAAGGAGGCCCTTGGACTTTAGGCTCATTGATAGTCGTGGATGTGAGGCTGAAATAAATGGCATGACAGACATACACACGAGAGGAGCATCTTAAATCCAGAAGGACCAAGATGTCTGCCCGAAAGTGTATGTAGATAGGGTTGTATAAGGACGTACACATACCGCAGGTAGAACCATGAAAACATAATCTAGCATATACTAAATTATCCCCAAACTATCAATTAGTAGGATATAATTTGAGGGGGAGGATGGGCAGAGGGAGGGTGATTGGTGGGATTACACCTGCGGTGCATCCTACAAGGGTACATGTGAAACTTAGTAAATGTAGAATGTAAATGTCTTAGCACAATAACTAAGAAAATGCCAGGAAGGCTATGTTAACCAGTGTGATGAAAATGTGTCAAACTGTTTATAAAACCAGTGTATGGTGCCCCATGATTGCATTAATGTACACAGCTATGATTTAAGAATAAAAAAATAAAATCTACAGTTGTTATTATTTTATTTTTCTGTATGTCATACAGAAAGCAAAATGCTCTTCAGTACCCTAGAAAACCAATACTGTATTTTATTTTAACTCATTTTTTTAATGTTTTCTTGAGTTAGAAGTACATTTTTCAAGATACATGTGATAATTTGATACATTTGTATAATCAAATAAGGGTAGTTGGTATAAATATCACCTTTAATATTTGATTTTTCTTTGTGTTAGGAACTTTCCAGTTATTCTCTTCTAGCTGTTTTTGAAATGTGCCATCTATTAATGCTAACTGTGCTCAATTTACTGATCTGTCAAATACTGTGACTGATTTGTAACATTTTGCCTTAAAAAATAACTTACTGGGCTTGGCTCCTGTAGCTCAGTGGTTAGGGGGCTGCCCACATACACCCAGGCTGGAGGGTTTGAATTCAGCCCACGCCAGGTAAACAACAACAACTGCAACAAAAAATAGCCAGGTATTGTGGTGGACACATGTAGTCCCAGCTACTTGGGAGGCTGAGGCAAGAGGATCGCTTAAGCCCAAGAGTTTGAGGTTGCTGCGAGCTGTGATGCCACGGGACTGTACCAAGGGCGACACAGTGAGACTCTACCTCAAAAAAAACAAAAAAAAACAAAAAACAAATGAACCAAAAACTTACTGGTTTTACTTCTGCATTTTATTTATTTATTTATTTTTGCATATTTTTATTTATTTATTTTTTATTAAATCATAACTGTGTACATTAATGCAACCATGGGGCACCATACACTGATTTTATAGACCGTTTGACACATTTTCATCACACTGGTTAGCATAGCCTTTCTGGCATTTTCTTAGTTATTGTGTTAAGACATTTATATTCTACATTTACTAAGTTTTGCATTTTAAACTGAAAAAGGTAACTGCCACAAATTGGTCATTTCCCCAGGGAAATTTTGGAAGCAAACAACATTTGATCAATTTGTTGCCACCTAAAAGATTTGTAATATCACAGGGTGTACAGTAGCTCTAGGGAACTTGATTTATTAACTAAAATAAATAAATGCTGATAATTTTGATGCTGTGGCAGGGTAGCTCTTTCACAAATCAGTACAAATATCTAGAGTACACAGTTTGAATTGGGAAGATGCTGTTTCTTCTTGCTTATCAGTCATTTGCCAGTATCTGCTTCATATAATCTAATTTGTCGCTACTTTCTTGCGGCTGAAATTTGGAAAGGTAAGTGGTAAGTTGCCTTGAGAATGTCTTCTCTGCTAGCCTGGGAATTGACCCGGCCTTTTTAATACCAAAGTAGAATGGGGTATTTATGTCTGCACCTGAGTTTCAGGCTGTTGTGATCTTTTGGGGATTGGAAATTTCACTTACTTTGCTTGGGTGTTCCTGGATCACCAGCTTATTTTGTCTTTTTTGTTTTATTTGTTTTTTGTTTTGTTTTTGTCTGTGTACATGCCTACTATTCTACTGCAAAAGATCTTTCTGACTGATGATGTAATAGGGCCACAATCTAGAAACTGCAGAAATGTATTTTCCAAGGCATTTGTTTTGCTGTTGGTGCACTTTAATTAATTTTTTTTCCTTTTGCAAAGCACTGCAAAGTTAAGTTGAGATCATAAAATTAGTGAAAGATATCAGTACTACAGGTACCACAGAACAGAGGAGGCAGCATTTTGGAATATTCCATGGAACAGAAAGATAAACCCTAGGATACAGAAAGGGATTATTTCATGCAGTCCGTTATGACCAGTGGTTATTCCAGAAGGATGTCAAAATTTAGGTATTTCAGGATATGTGGCTAGATTGTATGACGAATTGGAGTACAGCTACTAAAATCATTAAAAAAACAAACAAACAGATTTTTATGAATGCAAAAAAGATATATTAGCAAATAGTTTATTACTAATTAGAGAAAACATTTCAATACTTAAACATGATTCCTTTCAAAGTATACAAATAATAAAAATCGAGGATTAAATAATAGTAAAGCAAAACTTATGGGGGCAAGACATGATTGCAAGAGGGACTTTGCCTAACAATTGCAATCAGTGTAACCTGGCTTATTGTACCCTCAATCAATCCCCAACAATAAAAAAATTATTAATTTAATATTGAGATATGTATTTTGATGAAGGTAAGAAAAATATCTAGTATCTTTTCTAGGGAAAACAAAACAACCTTTATTTGAGAGTCTAAAAGGCTCAGGCAGTGTTGATGGGGAAATTCATTTTTCCCATTTTTTCAGGGAGCATGTTGCTTGGACTGTTGTGAGGAATAACTCTGCATGTGCTTCTGGAATAGATACGTGATAGTGGTGACAACAGCAACACAAGGGGACAGAAAAACTCCAATAGAATGACATATCCTAACAGGATACAGGCATTCCTCACACATGTGGTAAGGATTGAGTTATTTTCCAGCGTTTATTACGGATTTGATGCACCCACTATATGATGAAGCAATATGTGAAATGAAGTTGTAGGAGTAATGAACCCATGAATTCAGATTACACAGTTTTCTGAATACTGAACCAACTTTTTTTTTTTTTCCAAGAGCAGATACTTGGAAATATTTTGTTAATTTCTAGCTTCATACTGTGCTTTAACTCTGAATTTTAAAAATAGTGCCCCCTGCCCCCAGATTCCTTCTTTGGCTTATTTGTCTTCTCTCTCTCCTTCTTATTTTTTTTAAGGCAGAGTCTCACTTTGTCTCCTTAGGTAGCATGTCATAGCACGGCATCATCATAACTCACAGCAACCTCCGACTCAAGTGATCCTTTTGCCTTTACCTCCTGAGTAGCTAGGACTACAGAAGTGCAGCACCACACCTGGCTAGTTTTTCTATTTTTAGCTTTGCTTAGGCTTGTCTGCGGTTCATGAGCTCCAGCAATCTACTGGCCTCGGCCTCCTAGAGTCCTAGGATTATAGGCATGAGACACCCCCCCTGGTCTGTCTTCTTTCTCTATGCTCTCTGCCTTGACAATTTTTCTGTAGGTTAAAATTCTCTCTTCAGCCTCAGGCTTCATCCTGAGTTCCTAATCTCCATTTTCAGTTCCTAGAAGAGATCTCCATTTCTTTTCTTTCTTTCTTTTTTTAAATTTTTTTAGACAAAGACTCACTTGGTTGCCCTCTGTAGAGTGTAGCTTGCTCACAGTCAAACTCTTGGACTCAAGTGATTCTCTTGCTTCAGCCTCCCAAGTATCTGGGACTACAGGTGCCCGCCATAACGCCCAGCTATTTTTAGAGACCTGGTCTCACTCTTGCTCAGGCTGGTCTCAAACTCCCAGAGTTCAAACAATTCACCTGCCTTGACCTCCCAGAGTTCTGGGATTACAGGCGTGAGCACCTGGTGGTGTATTTTTTAATGCAAGCCTGGTCAAACTGACAGGTCTGAAATAGAATTGAAGGTCTCTTCTGTTCCTCCTCCTTTCTCCCTTAAAGTCTGTATTCTCCCTTTTTAATCTGTTGGGCTCACAATCAAGGAGTTTTCCTTTCACTCTTCTCCTTCAGTCCCATCTACAATTTGTCTCTAAGTTCTGCAATGCCAGCTTGCCCTTGGTTTCTTTTCCTCTTTTACTCCTTCATTTCTTGTACCCAAATAATCATAATGGTTTACTCTAATCAAGCAAATTCCACCTTACATTTCATTCTTGGCATCAAGGAAACTTATCTAAAAAGCTGTCATCTATTTAGTATTAAATAAATCTTGGGCATTCTACCTACAATATTCCACTTCACTCTCACATGAGCCTCATTCAAAAGGTGTTGTCTTCCTTTATAAAGAAAATGAGAGCACAATGAATTGAAGAAACTTACTCCAGGGCATCAATATAGTGGCTATATAATTTCTCCTTCAAATAGAAATGCTTTTGAGCATGAAAGGGAAGATACTGAAAATAATTATAGCCACATAGACATAAAAGGAAACTTTCCCAGACAAAACAGGACACTTGTGACTTAATCAGGGTTCTACCCTAGGTCAGTCCAAAAAGATACTACAGCCATCTTGTTACACCGAGTAGCTGGGAAGGACAGAAAGAAAGGAAAGACGCTGATCCTTTGATGACAATGTTAATTCACCCCTTCTCCAATCTTCATGTTAAGTAGAAAACAAATATCCTTATGGTTTAAGCCATTTTGTTTGCTAGTTTATTTCTTGAGGATGAATACACTTTGGTAGATGGAGAGACCATACATTACACAAACAATGGCAATAGCATACGATCTGCTAGGGTAAGGGAAGTGCAGGGCACTTTAAACCACCTTGTAGAATCTTCTGTGAGTGTGAATGGGTGTATCAGTGGACGGATGGCCAATGAGAGATTTCTGGAGGAAATTAAAATAGAAATGTGGGTGGTGAATTGAACTCTGTCTACCTAATTTTTGTTTTTTTGTGAAACAGAAGTTTTTCCTCCCGAGAATTTTTGGCCTCAGTAATTTCTATATGCTTTGCTTTTCCACTTTGACAGGCAAGCCACATTAGACTGACGTGACAGGGTTAAGGTGGTGCAGAGATTCAGCTTGGAAAGTCACTGAAGTGTTGCATTTATTTGATTTATTTTTTCACATTCACTAATGTGTTTCATTTTTTGTCTAAGCTTGTTGTCGTGAAATGTTACAATGCAAATTATTATTATTATTATTTTTGCTTCTACTTTTGCTTTGTAAAACCTCTGGCTTTCTTTGGGTGATTTCTTGTTGAGCTGGAATTGAAATATAAAAAAGGAAGACCTCTGAATTCATGAGTGACTTGTTAGAAAAAAACAGGAATGCACTGAGCAATTCAGAATTATACGAACAATACCAATTGTAGAAAGACCACCTGTTCCATGATAGTCAATCCTCAGAGATTTTAAACACACTTTCTTCTAAGCCTTAATTGACTCAGGATGAGGCAATCCTGCGTATCTGTTCAGAACCATTAATGACCTACTTCACCTGATTGCGGCAAGTGTGTTTTTTTTTTTTCCTCCAGATTTGTCAAATGGTAAGTTCAAGGACTTTATTCACTGATAAACAACAAAATTGACCAAATTTAGCAGTGGGTCTCAGCAAAAGGCAATTTTTTCCTTTTCATCTTCCATCTAATTTGACAACTAATGGTTTTCGAAAAATTAAAGCTGGATGATTTCTCTAGCGCCCTTCCTAGATTTTGATTAGATCAAGAGTGGTCCGTCTTCTGCTTTGCCATGAGGAGCTGTTCTCTGGGTGTGCTTCCTCCCAGGGTTCCACACAGCCTGGCATCTCTTTGTCTATGGAGGTGGTGTCCTGATCATCGATTTCAGTTCCTTGTTTCTAACACTATCATTTGATTTATACAACTTCAAGTAAGTCCCTTAACCTCTTGGTGATTCATAATTTTTATTATTTGTGAAGTGATAATGAGGACGCTAAAGATAAACAGGGTACTTTTCCTGGGCAAATGACTTTAGAAAAATCATCAGATCCACCAAAAAAACTGGAATTAACACACATCAACCAACTCTATTCATTTTGCTTTCCAACAATTTCTACAGCTCTTCCTTCACGGGGAGAGAGTTTACTACAATGGCTCTTCTGGCTCCAGAATATCATGCAAATGTTTACTTTGTAATGATTAAAGCAAAACTTTACACAGAAAGGCAAGTACAAAATAAAAACTCAAAGTGGGTTTTGTATGGAGAGAACCAGGCACGGTGGCACCAGAGTGTGGGGCTGAGGCTGTGAGCTGAGGGAGTGCGCAGAAGTCCAGAGGCGTTCTGTGCATCAGTGCCTCTCATTAGAGACACACAGTTACGCGTCTGTCCACTGCTCTGTAGGTAGGAGACTTCAGAGCCAGGCCTGCCATGCCCTTTGCAGAAAATAAGTGCTTAATTTATACCATAGCATCATAAAATCTGGTCTTTATAAATAAAAAGGAAGAGACACAAATCATAGGTGATGACATGGGAAAATGAAAGCAAAATCAGAGTGAGTGGGCATAGCGTAGAAAGATGGAAATATGCCACAGCAGAGCAGGGAAGCCCAGAAGGTGTGATAGCTCTGATGCAAAGAAGAATTTAGATGTTGGGAAAAAAAATCTAGAGTGCTCTGTAAAAGACTCCAAAGCAAACACTGAAAGTCCACTTTAAAGATATATTAAAGATGAAAAATGAAGACCAAAGCATCTGGACTCTATTTGAACGGTAAAAAATGTGCATAGAGAGAGGCCAAAGTTATCGAATTCAATATGATCTGTGGCGGTTTGCAAGGCTTTTGGGGGTGTGTCTCTGGACTAACATTTGCTGCCTTGTGACTATGTGCAAGTTATAAGCCTCTTTTTTGTGTCTCAGTTTTTCTCGTAAGCAAAATAGGGAAAATAACAGTGCCTATCTCGGAGGGCTTTGAGAGGGTACAATGAGATTATTCCTAAAATATACTTAAAGTGGCATGACAACATGCATTCATTTAAAGTTAGCTGTCATCCATTACTTACAATTTTTGTCACTGTTATTAGCATTGAGAGATGATTTGTTTATTTAATTTTCTTTTTCTTTCTTTTTTCTTTTTTTTTTTTGAGACAGAGTCTCACTTTGTGGCTCTCTGTAAAGTATGGTAGCATCGTAGCTCACAGTAACCTCAGTCTTGGACTCAGGAGATCCTGTTGCCTCATCCTCCCAAGTAGCTGGGATTACAGATGCCTGCCACAACACCCAGTTATTTTTAGAGGTGGGGTCTCCCTCTGGGTCTCCCTCTTGCTCAGGCTGGTCTTGAACTCCTAAGCTCAAACAATTGGCCCACCTCAGCCTCCCAGAGTGTTAGAGGATTACAGGTGTGAGCCACCAAACTGTGGGTTTTTTCTTTTTCTTTTTTTTTGAGTCAGAGTCTTACTCTGTCACTCTGGGTAGAGTGCCCTGGCATCACCATAGCTCACAGTAACCTCAAATTCCTGGGCTCAAGCAATCCTCTTGCCTCAGCCTCCTTAGTAGCTGGGACTACAGGCACCAGCCACGATGCCCAGCTTGTTTTTTCTATTTTTAGTAGAGATGGGTGTTGCTCTTGCTCAGGCTGGTCCCTAACTCCTGAGCTCAGGTGATCCGCCCACCTCCCTAAGTGCTAGGAGTATAGGCATGAGTCAGCCTGCTTGGCCTACCTGTGGGTCTTTGGTCAAGTTCCTTAAGTCTTTAAGTCTCTATTTCTTTATCTGTGAAGTGGGAATCGTGGTACGTACTTCACAGGGTCACTGTAAACATTAAACGAATCAGTGTTGATAGTGTCTTTACAGCTGGGCCTGGCTCAGGGGCTGTTGCCGTCATGATGATGATGGTTTTCTAACCTGTCTTTCTCCCCTTCTATCCCTAAACCACACAGATGTGTTCCGTTTCTCATGTGTATCAAGCTCTCGTGACTCAGGCTCCTTTCTCTGGAGCTCATGTGGTTGGGCAGGCCTTCCCTGACCACCCCATCTCTTTTGCTTCAAACCCACAGGGATTCTCTCTCCCCAGTCCTGTCTCAGTTTTGCCACAGAATTTCCTACCTGACATTATCTTTGTGCATCTGAGCTTCCCTGTTCATTATACAACTTCTCCCAACTCTCGTTTGCTACTCTGTCCTAAGGCCTAGATCCACATCTGGCGGATAAAAAGCATTCAGAAATACTAGTGAAATCAATAGCACAAGTATGATGTGATCTAGAGACCATATCCTGTCCTTAAAGTCAGTCCAGAATAGGGCAGGGCAAAATATGCTCCACCTAGGTAAGTCTATAGTGTTCGATCCAATGTTGGTGACTATATATTCTCTTCCTAAATCTGGATAATTTGGGAATGAAAGGAGATGAATCTAATAGTCATGCTAGGATAGTAAGTAAAAACAGGGACAGTCCAGAGCAAATCTTATCTATGAATTCTCTGCATTGTAATCACAGTAGAGGACAGACACAAAACTGCAGATTTCCAGGACTCCATTGCACAAAGAGCCAGCCAGCTCCCTGGGCTTCAGGATCTTTGCTAAAGGGGCCCTAACATCTTTATTTTGGGAAGGGCTCTGGCTCATTCTGAGACATGCCAAACATACCAAAGTTTGAGAACTGCTGGGGTTAAGGATTAAAATGCTCTCCTTTGGGTGCTTTGTCCCCAACACAGGAGGTCTCCCCAAAGGTGTTAAATACTTATTAACACTGTTGTGTGAGAGCTCAGTGGCACGGTGAGATTGGCGAGGTTGGTGAGACTGCGGTGTGGGAGCCAAGTGCTCATTAGCACTTGTATAGGAACCTCTGCCTGTTCTTGAGAGTTAATTTCTTGGCAAACAATGAGAGTCTTCATGAAGCACTTCTGCGGAGTGAGGACAAATTTGGGGTAATGTAGTGCAAATTGTAGGAAGTGAGTACATTAGCAACGAAAGAGATTTAATAAGTCTGAAAACGAGCTTTAGTGTTTCTGGCAAAAAGATGTATATTTGGGGGAAAAGGGGAATTATGCTAATATAAATAAAAGCTAATCACTTATTTTTGAACTTCATAATATTGTCCTTTTTTTGAAAATAATGTGTTGGAGTTTGAAGATTAGAATGACACATGTAAAATACAAAATGTTTTAAGGATTTTTGCCACACATATGTCTGTGTTGGTGGCATGGGCAATATTTTTTTGATTGCGAGTGATAGTGGTACAGTAAATAAAGCCTTTACCACCTGTGATTTGTTTACTTCTCACTTTTATGAGGATTTCTCCTCCTTGTCTATTTTCTCTCCCCGTTGTGGGAATGAACCACTAATTGCCCTTTTGGGTTTTCCTCTCGCCTTTATTAACTTATCTCTTTTTCACGCTTACCCTTTTCTAACCTTTTAAAATTCATTTCTCTTACCATTCACTGATGCAGGAAGATAATGTATGAATCTATACCTTCATCAGATTGAACTCTCATAGACAAACATGTAGGCTGGGTTTTTAGCAATCTCATTAGCAACTCTGCATTTAAGTTGCAATCTTGGTTAAATAACTTATGCATGCTTTAAACAAAGCCATAGAGCTTAAATCATAGAGCTGTCGTTTTATATAGATCTATATCAGAAACATAGAAATTTCCTTGCCATAACTTCACTTACTATCATTTTCCATGAAGTAAAAAGAAATTGCTGGAGAATGTGTGCTTGTGTGGTTTTCATTTAAAATAATAGGAATAATAGGGACGCACCCGTAGCACAGTGGGTAGGGTGCTGGTCACATACACCGAGGCTGGCAGGTTTGAGTCTGGCCTCAGCCTGCTAAAACAACAATGAGAATTGCAACAAAAAAATAGCCGGGCCTTGTGGTGGGCGCCTGTAGTCCCAGCTACTTTCTACTTTGGGAGGCTGAGGCAAGAGAATTGCTTGAGCCCAAGAGTTTGAGGTTGCTGTAAGCTGTGGGCCATGGCGCTCTGCCCAGGGTGACAGCTCATTGATTGCTTTCAGCTTCTGTATTTTATTTCTCATTGTTTAAATATAACCACAGATTTGGCAATTTCCTCAAGAATGAGAATTTTACAGACAGAAGCAAGAGGTTATAGTCATAGTGACTCCAAATGCCAGGATGATAATGCCGTGTGTGGAGTTTGCAGAAGTGGTTGTCATAATTATTTATATGTTAGGCTTGCCATGGTAATTTAGACTGCCAATATTAAGAGCAAAACAATTTTATTGGAAATAGGGTGAATGTGACTTTAAAGGTTTTTGGCTTGGGGCCAGCTCTTCACCGGTAGGCTGACTGGATTGGACAGTGATTGGCAACTTGTTCCTCAGGTTTTCTTATTGATGCAGTTTCGAACAGCAGGTGGCTGACCTCTCTGTTTTCAGAACACCTAACCATCCCTGTTCAAATCAGATCCCTGCCTCCTTAAGCTTGCTTAGAAAGATTGTTTCTCTGAAATCTTCTCCAGAGGCATTACAGTATCCTAATTACCTCTAACATTAGCTGAGTATTTAAAATATTACATGGTACAAGATCTAACTAGCTGGGTCCTAGGACTTTCTCTACCCGTATTAATAAGTGTCGATATGCTAAGACAATCTACTATGACGTTTGTCAAAAACTAACTTTAAGCAGACAATAAACTACTGCTTCTCTGTGAAATATTAGCCTCCTAATAGTGGGCCTGCTTGCACTGGGAATTAATATTGTCAATCTGGTAATACCTACAGTTCTGAAAGACAAGCTGTTGTTAGGATGCTGGTCTACATGGGAGACACTCTGACTTTGTAACATGTATAATTTGCCCCCTTTCCTTGCCCTCCTTAAATTTATTCCAGTTGTCTTTGATTGCCTTCACATTTTAGTTGTGGGATTATGGTCTGGGTGAGCCAGAGCTTAACTTTTGCCAGGATTCAAAGAACACATCTGAGACTGATAGAGAACCCTGACTCATATTTTGGGAGCAGGAACACTTTACATGTTTAGTAAAATCAAATCTAATACATTTTTTTGTAGCACTTGTAACTATAGTTGAAAATATTTTTTTCCCATATGTTTTCCTCTTAAATGCAATCTGGAATTTAATTTAAAATTTTTTTCTGTCCCTTTTTTTTTTTTTCCTAGAAGCAGGAACTCACCATGTTGCTCAACCTAGCTTCAAACTACTGGGCTCAAGTCACCCTCCCACCTTAGCATCCAGAATAGCTGAGGCTCCAGGTGCTTGCCACTTCCTTCCTTTGGCTGGAGTTATATTTATATTTATACATGAACCAGTAATTTTTCATGCATGATATAAGTTCCCATGAACTTTTCAAAAGGAATGGGGTGGTAAGCTTTAGACTTTAGACACAATTTCAAGTTAGAGAATTACAAATCACCTTTTATAAAACTTCTCTCTTGTTTGAGTATAAGCTCTCCCCTACTTTTCCCTTCTCAACTTGGGCAACAATGGGTTAATAGTCTTGTGGTCTAAATTTTAAGGCCATGTAAAAATAGCAGACATTACACTTGACACATTTGTATTTAACAAGTATTAAAGGAGTGTTATCTTCTTCTTCTTTTTTTTTTTTTTTTTGTAGAGACAGAGTCTCACTTTATGGCCCTCGGTAGAGTGCCCTGGCATCACACAGCTCACAGCCACCTCCAACTCCTGGGCTTAGGCGATTCTCTTGCCTCAACCTCCCGAGTAGCTGGGACTACAGGCGCCCGCCACAACGCCCAGCTATATGTTATCTTCTTAATACATGATAATTTTTAAATTCAAATGGTATGTTCACTCGGACTTTTAATTTCTATCACTTTTTTTCATTTTGTTTTTTGGACCCAAGAAAAAAGCCAAAACAGAAACCACAAAAATTCCTTCCACAAAGAATAACTTTTTGTAAATACTATCCTGGGTTGGCTATTTCTACTCTAAAAGAAATGCAACAAAATAGAATAACAAAGAGAATAGAAATGTAAAATTTACTTTATCAAAATTCCATTTTCTCTAAGTTTTATGTCTGAAATATGACATGTCTCTAAGTAAGATAAATCTTGGCTTTTTGGTTTTTCTATTTAAATATGTACATTTAACTTGCTTTCTTAGAATTAAAAATATATAGTCTTTGAAATAATTTAATATCCACTAATGTGTGGGCACTATATTTAAATGATTTTTTTCCCCTAAATAATCAAAAAACAAATTTACAGTCATGTACTGCAGTCATCTAATTATTCAAACTCCCTTAAAAATAGTTTAAAAACAATTTAGAAAATAACAGAATGTACGTTGTTTACTTTAGGTTGATTACTGGGAATAATGAGAGTCTCAGAAAATAATATCAATGCATTAGATATTCAAGAGAATGGAAAAATATACTGCAACAACAGCAAAGACTTAGGGGATAATGATGAGCAATTTAGACAAAGGACATTAACTGTAATGTTGACTGCAGCAAAAGCAACATAAGAAAACTATGACTTTTGGCCCTTCATTGGAAAGAAGGTAGGGGCAACTGAAATATTGGGACCATACGTAATTGAAAGAAAAAAAATTCCTTCTTGAATATTGAGAAAATGAGTACAGAGCTACAGGCATCAACTAAAAAGAGATAATGAGGACTACATGGGGGCGGAATGCAAAGAGAATGCATTTTAAAGAGAAGATGTTTTTTATTTGTATTCATTTCTCTATCAGTTTGATTTTTCTAAAATATAAGACAGGACAGATACTTTAAATGGCGATACCTTTTGATATAATCGGATATAATTCAGATAGATTTTCAAATCAGGGCTTATACTAAATACCTCTATATGTACATGTGAACTGGAAAGAAAAGCTGACATCTTTCCTACATGTGATTAGAGCTTTAAAAAATTATAATTACAAAATAAAAAGTAAGTTAGAAGAGTTTCAGGGAAGAAGAGAAGGGCACATGTATTTTATGGTAATGGACCACGTAGCATCACTCAGTTTTAGTATTTGTGTGGAAAATGACATTTTCAATATAGATGAGCAAAAAGGGAGGTTGTCAGCCTGATATTGACTATGTTTGAGAGATCCGTAAGGGTGAAAAAATAAAAAGGGCCTGACCAAAAGAAAACTGGAAAAAATAATGACAGGATGGTTATGGGGAAAGGAAAATCCCTGAAGACATTTAAGCTGAAACAATAACCTTACCTCAGCATTGCACAAATTGCTAACTGGAATTAACTTAGTGACCCTATTATGCCTATGGCTTATAGCTCTCTAATACTGAATGAAAAATAAGTGGAAAGAATGAACTTCATGATCTTCACTTTGAAACACCTAGATCAGCACCAAAGATCTCTTTCACCCTCCCCCATCAGTATGGAAGAATAGAAAAGTGAGCAAAGCCATCCCGTGTGCACACCTGCCCACTGACCAGAGTTTTGGCTAAATCCTGCTGCATTTAGCCATTGGAACATGACAAACTCCTTATTATGGTTCTTAAACTTGCAATTAAAAAGAGATTGTCTAGAGAACACTCTAATGGCTCGGTGGAAAAACTCTAAACTCCATTTACTAAATATAAAATCAAACATTGCAATTAATTATAGACTGTGCCTGGGAAACCCTTTTTCTGACCACATCACCAGTCCTCAAATAGGGAATGGGTAAATGTTTTTGATGATGGTTAAGTAGTTGCCTTCTGCTCTGTCAACTGTCTTCACATCCCTTTTGTTCTTCTGGCTCACATCTGTTCTCTTGTGGATTTTCCGGCTCGTTTTTAGCCTCCCTTCCCTTTCGATGCATGTTCAGTGACTGAGGCTTTGTTACTCCCAGTGCAAATCCTTCAGGTCTGTTTCTCTCTCCTGCCTTTGCTGTACGGGCTCCTTCTCCTAATGGAAAGTATCTCGTGCAGTTGTCACCCTGAATATTTCATTACTCTGCTGCTCTTGCCCTCCTTCACTTGGAATTTACACAGAGTTGGGCCCATCTTTTAATCCTCATCTTCACTTGATGACCCAAGGTTTGTACCCTACCTTCACTCACAGTATTCCCCCATGGTTGCAGAGGGGGGTTCTTACATCAGAACATATTCAAGCTCTGTGATCATTTCTCTGTAGGAAGGGTGGTTCTCAGCCCATCTAGGCGACTAGTAGGCTGGCTGCCCCTCACCACAATTTCACTGGTTATCCTTCCCTTTTGTCTTATGGAAAGATCTATCCCTTTCCTTAGGAGGTTGAAGCTGGAAAAGGCTAGCTGCCTACAGCCCTACTTAGAAGACTATGCTTTTTATTTGACTCAGGATGTCAAATAAGTATCATCTCAATACTAATTTTGTTTTCTAATTGTGTGACCTAGGCCAATGTATTTAACCTCTTTGTGCCTCAGTTTTCTTCTCTGGGTAATGGGTCATCATTCCACCCATTACACAAAATTAAAATGAGCTGTGTAAGGATGAATGAGAATGAAGTAAATTATCAGCATAGGCTCTTAGCACAGTATTTGGCATGCAGCAAGCACCACGGAAGTTTTGCAAGTTTTGCTAGTTTTATTATTATTCTCTCAGAAGCATATTTTTGAGTACAAGGGGTATGTCTGTATATTAGTGTGCAGGGCTGGAGGAAGACATTTTAATTACTTCATGATCATAACATGTATTTTACATACTAATGTAATAAATTTAATTTAGCTTCATAGCAACATACTTTATGATGTCATCTTTAGGCTACGAAATATGTTGTTATCGAAAATAATGACTGATATTCTGGGGCTTGAATTTACATTTCACCGAAGAACTATAGAATATAATCCGCCCCACCCCTTGGGAGGGAATTGCATTACCTTGAATATTTCACTTGGGTGTGAACATTTGGCAAAACTGCTAACATAGATTTAGGAATCTTAACTGAGAGTATTTCTCGTTTTTTTCAAACATTGTATCTCTTCAAATGGGAGCTGCTGCTTATAGTAAAATTATAATCCTATGATGAGCAAGTATAGTTTTTTATTTATATGCTCATATGATAAAATATGAGCAAGAAAGAGAAATGTCGAATTTTATCAATCAAAATTTTGGGTAATATATCAATTAGCCTTTTTGTTTTCAAAATTTGAAATATTCTGAAGAGCCATGGCGTATTTTGGGAATTTTGAATTTTGACTAAACCATAGCTTTTGAAATGTTTGAAACAATTAACAGATTTCCTCTTAACTGTCTGTACTGTGAGTTTTAAGCATGGTAGGGGAAAAAGCAAAAGCCATCCTTGATTTGTCTTTTGTAAATAAAGGCCTTCAGAAAACAGTAACAATTTTTTTTTTTTTATTGTTGGGGATTCATTGAGGGTACAATAAGCCAGGTTACACTGATTGCAATTGTTAGGTAAAGTCCCTCTTGCAATCATGTCTTGCCTCCATAAAGTGTGACACACACCAAGGCCCCACCCCCCCAAAGATTTTTTTTTGTGTGTGTGTGTGTGTGTGGGTTTTGGCCGGGGCTGGGTTTGAACCCGCCACCTCCGACATATGGGACCAGCGCCCTACTCCTTGAGCCATAGGCACCGCCCTAACAGTGACAATTTTTATTACCGGACTATGAAACTGTAAGAGCCCTACCTTGTCATACTTTATGGAATGTGTTTATCAGTCTTTTAAAGCTTGGCACTCTCACATGCATTTGTAACCTGTTAGAAGAGAAAAGCCTGTTTTACTGGTTATAATTGACATGGAACATGTTGAGTTAAAGGTAGTTATAATTTTACATGTTAACAACATGTTATATAGTTTTGTACATTCCATTCTATGTATTTAAAAGCTCTAAGATCTAAATGATAAAGGAGTGTTAAATAACATGTAATCTACGTTTTGTTAATAATTAAAGCATTTGAAATAACTGGTGTGTTGATTTTCCTATAAATTATTTACAGAGGAATAATAAATTATAGGCACTTTTTCAGGCTGCACAAGCCTAAAAATGGCTATCTATAATATACATGTATGTATATATATGTGTATACACACAGAGAGTAAAGCCTGTGTATTTTTAATGAGAAGGCTGAGTTCATTTCTAACATTATGGTGTCAGTATTATTTTTGGACACTAGAAAATATAGTTTTGGTGATTTCTTCCTCCTCCCTTCCTTTTTTTTTTTTTTCAATGACAATATTCTGTTGAACGTTTAAAAGTGTGGCATAATTTTAGTTGTTAAAAATTTTTAAATATTACCACTGGCATAGGTGTGTGTACTACACAGGCTTTTATTAACAAACTAATGAGTTGCTGTATGACTAATAGCATGACTACTCTAACAGTTTGACCGAAATGTGTAGGATTTTTGTTATGGAAATAAAAATCTGTTAGTGAAATAACCAATTTATTCAATGTGTTTGTAATAGTCTTGCAGATAAATGGCCATTAGGACATACCTCTGTAGGCTAAAAGTTTTAGAAATAACTTTTTTTTTTTTTAGTTTTAGGGGGATTTCAACTTGCTAATAAAGAGATAGTATTTTGTAGTTCTTTAGTCTTACACATATTATGGAATATCGAGGCAATGCTATGTAATACAGTTTAAAATTAAACCAGCATCAAACTTTCTTAGTAATAATTTCCAATATAAAAAACAAGTGAAGTAATTTTCTTTGAAATGGCAAATGAGTTAAGAGACTAATTACCAAGTAATTACCCTAGATTATTTGATTATAACTTAAATATTGTAAATATGATTTTTTGATGGATTGTAGTTTTAATTTTACCTGATAAAATGAAAATGGATCAAGGTCATTTGAAAGCATCTATCTAATGAAGCTAAAATTTTATCTCCCAGGGCTGCTGGGGCGACGTTATTTACTTCTCCTTTCTTCTTATCACATGAGGAAACATCCTGGTATGGGATCACATTTAATTGAAACTGTAGAAAAGAATGAATTACTAATTTGTCTAAAGGTGTAGAGAAGAATTGACTCCCTTTATTTTGCAACCACTATTTCCAGAATGTGCGATTACAAACATCTAACATTGGAGCAGGAGAAGTTGAAAGAGAAAGCAATGTACGTAGTCATTTAGCCACAGGTTAATCTCTGATTAGAATGGAAAGCAGACAACTAAAATTCAGTAACCAAGAAAGCATGTGTCCATCTTCTAAATATTTCTGAAGTTGTATCGAGTACATGATAGTTACATACAACACATTTCTTTCTAAATTTGCTCTATTTATCTGCTAGATCAGGGCCTTATTATTATTCTATAAGAAAAGCATGCTGACTAATGTGAAATTTATATGATAAATCCATTTTTACTGCACACTTGAATATTTATGATATCAGGTAAGTTACAATTAAATCCACACACATTTCTTCTACGTATCAAAGTGAGATTCCCACTTTCTTGGCTGTAAGCATGCATTCTAGAGGCAAGGAACATCAGCATTGTCCTGACTGGGGGTATAAATTGTTTGCTATTAAACTGTGCTTCAGTCGGCAAACTAAAACCTGTGCCATAGGATCACATCAAAGGCCTTCAGGCTGTCATTAATAGACATCAAAGGGCATCCTCTCTGCAGCCTTTAAGTTGTATGGCAGGTGTCTCATAGAGACATCAGGTCCTGGAGGAAGCCGGGAGAAGACTCCATCTAAGCTCAGTTATCCTTGTTTCCTTTCATCTGTTTGGGAGGTAGGTATGCCGGGTGAGAAAGAGTTTTGCAATGATTTGAATACTGGACATCAAGCCTCTCTGATTTCAGCTGCTCTCAGCATGGACGCTGTAGCCATGGTCTTTCCCGATGGATACATCTGGGGAACAGAAAAATGATCCCTGTGCTAATGCCATGAAGGGCCTGTGAAGCAGAGAGCAAGAAGCCTCTTTTTAGCTCCTCTCAGGACACAAATACAGAGGCAGGTTGGTAGACTTGGGTAATTCAGGATAACTTTGGAGAGGAACCATTTCCAAATTCTAAAGCAGTGCTCTAATTTGCTTAGCATGGGACCGAGGAATTTTCCATGAACAGAATAATGGAATTTTTATTTAAACAAAGTAACACAATAAATCCAGTTTCTTCTGGTTAGAGCCTGCTTGTGTAATTATCCCCTTAATGAGATATTACAAAAACCTATATGGAGAATAATATTCTTACAATCAAATTAGAGAACAACGATAGCTAATTTTTAGCTGATTAGAGAAATGCATGTTTTGCACAAGAAAATAAATACTTAGGGTCTTCCTTAGATTTTTTTATGATTTGTTTTCCAGTCACATCTGCAACATCCCAGGGTGTATTAATTTATTTTTTTAAGCAAGTATATCCTTTATATTGTCACAGCCCAAAACATATCTTGGGTAGTTATTTCTACTTTATTAATATCAAACAAAATTTGTACAAGAACTAACAGATTACCATCACCAATGAAGGATTTTTTTTTGGTCTAATGAATTAATATATTTAAATAATGCAGTTAAAACCATTTTGCACTGCTTTGATCATTCACTTACACGTCCTTAAGTAGTCTAAGCATTTTATTATGAAAGAGCTGTGTTTACAAATTAGACTGAAGAACACGTTTCACACGGAAGATCAGCATATATATTGTATTTTATTTCAGATGCACATGACACAACCTTAATATTAGAGGCAGATGATTAAAAGAACATTACCTGAGCCATGAGAGTCACTGAATGAGCTTTGCTAAATTGGTTGTTTTCTGTTTTGTGATTAATTGTGCTTCTAAACCATATTTTAGTGTGCTTTGTTTTTCTGTCCCCAGTCATCCCATATTATTAAAGAGAAATTCTGCATATCTCTCCTGGAGTCCAATTAAGGATTTGCATCATGACTAGATTTTTCACTTTAATTACTGTATATAAAGTAGGTTTTGACTTATTTCCATATTTATCAAACTATGCAGAAGAAGCAAAATTCATCAAATAAACAGATATCTGTGGCTATAATTGCAGCCTGCATCGAGCATGTAGGAAGAAAATATGAGGGTCCAAATTTCATTATGTAGAACATAATAAACATCTGAATAATTAAACTGTGTGTAAATCATAGACTTGGCAGTAGTAAGAAGAGGAGACACCCTCTTTTGATCCAAAAAGTATTTTAAATATGTTTCTAAAAATACATCCTGAACATTAAACAAAAAGTGAGTTGGAAAAACTTAAGTCTTATCAGGTGAAAAGCAGAACACTGGAAAATGTGCATTTGAAATGTTTAAAAATTAATTATGTAATATAGGATAAGTTTCCAAAAGTCTCCTGCCTTCTTGGCAAATAGAAGAATAAGACTGAAAAATCTTAGCGAATTATTTTGAGGATTTTCTTTGCATCTGTACGGAAGTAATTAACATGGAGGAAGTGACCCGTTCATTCATAGGACTATGAAATACACACCTGGTTTCTAAATATATACAATTTAAAACTCAAAATACATGTTTAATTTTACAAATATTTAGCTAGACTTCTTATTATTTATACTTAATTGTATATAAAAGGCTTGTAACAAATAAATATAGGGGGCATTATTTTTAATATACTAAAATGTAATGGTAAAAAGTATATTAGCATGACCAAGATACTAGCAACTTAGCAAGTAGAAAAACCCAGGACTTTTTATTTTAAGTATAATTATTTAATATTTAAGACATCCAGGAAAGAGAAAACACTTCAAATGGTTCTACTTTTGATTATTTAATTACAAAAACTTAAATTGTCTCTAGTGTCACAAATGAATTGGGTTTATTAATTTCAAAACTTTCAAAAAGACATTTTAATTAAAATTTTTAGCATAGTTAAGCTCCTGACAAGGAAAGTTTAATTCTAGTTATTGTGAGGTTTCTAAGGGCTTTGAATTAATTTATCTTGTAAGCCCTGCTGTGAATGTAGCTGGTTACTTTTGAATTAGGTATTAAGGACAGATAAAGTGATGAACCTGCTTGGCTTCCACTACGTGAAGATTTATCATATTTTCATTTTCACAGGCTTCCAGAAGTGAGTATGTCTAGAAAATGGGATCTGCTTAATGTCTAAAATCATTTCCTTCTTCATTTCAACTGATACAGAAATTTTCTTTTTACTTTCAAATATGTGGCATAATGCAGGAATATGGCCTTTTATAGGTAACTACAGCTACTCACAAGTCACCAAATTAGAAGTTGGGTATGTCCCAAAGTGCAACGTATATGGGGATGGCTAATGTACAAAATTAGATAATGGAAGTACGGTTTGTGCTTATTTAAATTTGGGGGCAGTGGGGAGAAAGTAGGTTTGAACTCACTCAAATAATGGGTTATTTATTCATCTCTTTGTACTAGCAATTTTTTTATGGTAAAAGTTATATATTTAGAATTAGCCAGGTGGATTTGGTTTAGATAATCCCAATTCTGTTGGCAACATCCAAAGCATTGTAATTGGGAGCCTTCTTCTCTCCATCAGGCCTGATCAGGGTGTTGACCTTGGCCATACTGAGGTTCTAAAACTTCTTTACAGCTTGTTTGATCTGGTGCTTGTTGGCTTTGACATTCACAGTGAACACAAGAGTGTCATTATCTTCTGCCTTCCTTGTGGTCAGGGGACTCAGTGGTCAGGGGGAACTTGACAGTGCATAGTGTCCAACTTATTTCTCCGGTGGGCATGCTTCTGAGGATGTTTGGGTTACCGCAAAAGCCACAGTGTCTTTGGCCACCAGAAGATGGGTGATGTATGGATTTTCTTCTTCTTCTTCTTCTTTTTTTTTTTTTGTTGCTGTGGGTGCCTTCTCAGCCTCTGACTTTCCTTTGGTTTGGGGAGGGGCAGGAGCTTCCTACATCTTTGGTGCCCTCTTGTGAAAAGGGTCTGTACTAACAATTGTGATTACTATATGAATACTTGATCTCTTTTGGTGTTGAGCTGGCCAGTCCTTTATTCCTCTCTTAAAGTTCATTTTCTGGAACCTGTTGACAAAAAAGAAAAATAATAATAATAATAATAAAATAAAAATAAAAAAGAAAGAAAGAAAAGAAATCACTACAGATTGTATTCAAACACCTTGAAAGTCATTAGCAAAATTGAATAAAATTAGTTGAGTGGATGTATAGTAGCATCTCATCAGAAATAACTAGTTGGCTTAAAATGATGTTTTCAAAGCCCATGTCCATAGATGAAGTCATTTAGATGGTCATATAAGAAAAGAATATTATGTTATGAAAGCAAGAGAGTAAAGTTCCAAAGTATTTGTCTGCTATGGTGTAGAAATTATATAAAATGCTAGAGGATAATTACAAATGTAGAATTTATATATTCCAATGGTGTGAAACATTCTGTGAGCCAAATAGTCATGTTATATTTGAATATAGGTTTCAGTAGTATTAATTTTCTAGAAGGAAGAAAAGCTCTAATTGAATCCATATTTCATCAATAATTCTGAAACAGCTTCTCATTTCCTACATTAGTTTTGACTATAGTGATAGGATTACATAAATTATTTAGAAAATACATATTTTTTGAAGAAGAGATTTTCATTTTAATTTATAAATTATATATATATTTATTTTTTAGTAATACCCAATGCAGAACCATGAACACAGATTATTTACCCCCTTAACAATATAATGTGGTCACTTTCATCTGTAAGGGTCTTAACGAAAGCATCTGTGGACATCTAGTATTTTTCTCCACTCAAAAAAGGTCTGTTTCATTTTGTTTATTTTCCTTTTCTTCCCTAATCAAAGCTTAGTCTCTTATTGTAGAAAATATTTATTGGTTTTTGTTTTGTTTTGCTTTGATTTTTTTTTTTTTGAGACAGAGTCTCACTGTATCATGCTGGGTAGAGTGCTGTGGTGACGGAGGTCACAGCAACCTCAAACTCCTGGGCTCAAGGGATCCTCTTGCCTCAGCCTCTCCAGTAGCTGGAACTATAGGCACTTGCCATGCTGCCTACCTAGTTTTTCTATTTTTAGTGGTGATGGGGTCTCAGTCTTGCTCAGGATGGTTTCAAAATCCTGAGTTCAAGCAATTCATTTGCCTCAGCCTCTTAGAGAGCTAGGATTACAGGTGTGAGTCACTGTGCCTGGCCAGTGTTTATTGTTTTTGAGGGAGATTTCTGGGCCTTACCTAGATCTACTTATTTAGAATGTGCAGGTTTGGGTAAAATTACAATCCTTGGCAGTGTTGTACTGGTAAACGTTTAACAATTTGCTCCATAAAAAAAGTGCATAAAGAGTGTACTACTAACAATTTAAAAATACGAAAATATACAATATTCTTTTTATTGTTTTCTTTAATTTTTGTGGAACTTTTCTTATTTGTAGCCAAATTATGGTTGCAATTGATGGATGAGTGTATGTCCAATCTGAATGTTGGTTGATATTTTTGATTATAGTAATCAATGACAATAAACAAATAAAGGCATCGTATGTTGGAACTCACTAGTAAATAATGTTGACTTCTTTGTTGAATAGGATTGCAGTTTTTGAGTATTGAAAGAATGTCTCTTGAGTTTTTGTTACCTATAGTTGTAATAGCTATAGAAATGACACTCTTAAATATGCATTAGTATACCCAACAAAATCAACAAAATAAGAAGGCCATTTATATATTTTTTAGCATTTTTCAAATTTCATGTTGCAAACACTCTCACCTTGGCTCTACCCCTGTGATGTCATTTTAAGCAGAGTTGGGACAATATGCCATGTAGCATACAGGTACAAAGTATTTTCATTAGGGCTGCACCTGTGGCTCAAGGAGTAGGGTGCCAGCCCCATATACTGGAGGTAGTGGGTTCAAACCTGGCCCTGACCAAAAACTGGAAACAAAACAAAACAAACAAACAAAAAAAAACCACAACAAAGTATTTTCATTATAATGATATAATGGAAGCAACTAAGGTAAAGAACAGGATGATAGTAAAGTGTAGTAAATAATTAGAAAGTGATGAATTTCAAATAATTATTACCTTTGTATTAAAAATAATTTTATTTAATTTTAATATATTTAAGATATTTAATATAATGTATGTTTTAAAACATAATTTAAGGTTTCATAATGCAGGCTTGGGGAAAATTACAATCCTTGGCAGTGTTGTGCTGGCAAACATGTAACAATTTGCTCCATTAAAAAAGTGTATAAAGAATGTACTATGAACAATTTAAAAATACTAAAATATACAATATTCTTTTTTGTTGTTTTCTTTAATTTTGGCAGAACTTTTCTTATTTGTAGCCAAATTATGTAGCCAATTATTTAACAACTAGCTCAGAAAATTTCTGACAGTTTAACAACTTAAAAATGAATTAAAAAATAAAGGCAGAAAGCTTAGAAATGTCTGAAGTGGTTAGATATACAGGTTACTTTTATAATGCAGGGCACAGTTTACATAGGTAGGAACATGGTAGCTTGCCCTGCTTGTGTGTTAACATCAACGTATAAAGAACAAAATATTTACCCAGTGTCCTTAAGGCACTTAGTTTTGTGTTCATGGTTGTGGGAAATACGGGAACATAAGACTTTTCTTAACTTCAGGCATTCATATTTGTGTGAAAATATTAAAATAATGTAGAATGGAAGGTTAAAGAATGGAGACAGAATAGTAGCTCTATGATGATATAAACAGCATGAAAGGCATTTGGGAAAAGATGATATAATAAAAAACCCAGATACAGATCTCACACGTGTTGTGGAGGGAGGGAGAGGTGGGCAGGCAACAAGATTAGCTGGAGAAACACACAAAATCCAACCAAAGATTTTACTAGTTCTTTTCCTTGGGTTTCAGTGACATAATCCAATGCATACGCATTCAACGGTGTATGAGGGTTTGGGGGGTTTCGGATGAAAGGATCTCTAACTCTGCCGTTTCTGGGAGTGAGTCCCAATATGCCCTCCTCCATAAACCCTGTTTTCTCAAGCTTCTCTTGTTCTTGTGCCTTCAGCATCTTTGCTGGGCCCTAGCACCGTCCCACGCATTTCTTTTCCACTGGTGCATTGCACTCCCAGTTCAGTTGGACGATGCACACTAAGCCTTGTAGGGTCAGCAGCCAGTTAATTGGTTTTTGCACTGATCTGCTTAGCTACACATTTTTTTGGTGTGTAGTGCGGTTAAACGTTGAGAAGTAAAGACAGAGGGAAACTTCACTCCCCCTGAGTAAGTTTATACAGATAGTAGAGACTTTCTCAGAGAATGTAGAAACCTGGGTAAAGAAAAATTGAAAGCCACTACCTACCACTCATGATCTAGTAGAGAGGAAATGAGAGATTCCTGACTCCAAGGGAAGGAAAGTTCGGGATCATCATTAGTTCTCAGCATTCCAGGCGAGCTTTACTCTACAGAGGAAGGAGTGTGTGTGTGTGTGTGTGTGTGCGCACACGTGTATGTGTGGGCAGGGCATTTTGTGTGTGTGTGTGTGTGTGGAGGATGGAGGGAGTGTGGGCATTCATCTGACAAGCCTGACCGCCACATACTCACAAAGATTGTTCCTTGCTCATCTGGCCAGAGGAAACACAATACTGTCCTTCCACCGTTTCTTCATTTTATCAAAATTTCCCTTATTAACTGTATAAGTGTTGTTGACTCTTAAATCAAGTAGCATCCTATGCTTACAATTTTTGTTATAAAACTTTTTGTTTTCCTTGGAATTAATAACTTATCCTAGTTTTTAAATTTGCTTACTTTTTATGACTCTAGCCAAATCTTCCCTTGCATTTTACAAAAGTTCTGTGAATGGTTCCAATAAATAAATTATCTCCTAGGTTAGGGTTCTCTGTTTCTGAGTCTCCTGTTTACCTCAACCATGATTTCTATCCCCAGTCAGTAGAACACATTCTCCAATAGATCCTTGGGAAAAGGTTCAAAGTAACACATACATAGGGTGGTCTATAAAGTTAGTGTGCAATTTACAATGTAAAACTATTGTATTATGAAACTTGCATGCCTAAGAATTCTTTTATGTTCTTCTCATATTTGATCATTAGTTAGACTGGATGTGGAAATTTCCTCTCAAATTTCTATTACAGGGCACTCTTATTTTCTTGTCTCCAATGTTGACGAGAAATCCGATGCCATAATATTCTAAATCAAATCTTTGTAACTTCTATTTTTAAAATACCAACATTATTACTAATACAATAAAATCTCACAATGTGTAATTTAATGCTTCTTAACTTATTTATTATATAGTGTAGTGAAAGGCCTTTTTCTGTGGGAATATACATTTTCCTTTGTGCTGGAAAATTCTTGTTTATTCCCTTTACAGTTTTCTCTAGTATCACTTTCTAGAGTTTATATTAAAAAGATGATCATTATTCATATTTATTTCTTTTCTTTTTTTCGTTGTTGGGGATTCATTGAGGGTACAAAGAACCAGGTACATTGATTACATTTGTTACGTAAAGTCCCTCTTGTCATTGTGTCCCGACACCACACATTTATTTCTTTACGAAGGAATAATTACAGAGCTTGGTTTTTCCCCTTTGAAGTTGTTTGCTTTAGAGACAAGGTCTCACTAACTCACTCTTGGAATGGAATGATCCTACCTGCTTAGGTCTTCTGAGTAGCTAGGACTCCAGCCTTAAGCCACCTGTGGTTTGAAGCTTTTTATTATTCAACATCTACATTAACTTATTTTTAAAACATGACATCAGGCCGGGCACGGTGGCTCATGCCTATAATCCTAGCACTCTGAGGCAAGTGGACAGTTTGCGCTCCCAGGATCCAGACCAGCCTGAGCAAAAGGCAAGACCCCCCCCATCTCTACTAAAAATAGAAAAACTGAGGCAAGAGGGTCGCTCGAGCCCAAGAGTTGGAGGTTGCTATGAGTATGACACCGTGGCACTCTACCCAGGATGACAGCTTGAGACTCTGTCTCAACATAAACAAACAAATAAATAAAACATGACATCATTACAGCTGTTTCAAATTCATGAAAAGTAAATATAATATTGCAATTACTGTATTTGGTATCACTTATTTAAAATCCAATAATGTTTTCAATATTATTTGAGTGAATATAGATTAAAACTAAAAAATGATATATCAAAGCTTAATTTCTCTTTGTCTTTCCAAATTTATTGGCCAGCTGTACACAAGTTCTGCCCATTTCTTCCTCTTCCTGCGCTTTCTTTCACCTGCCCGCCTCCCCACCTGCTGTATGCTGTACGTGAAATATTCTTGCTTATCCTCTTCGCTTAAGACAGTCTTACTCATTTTTCTTAGATGGAGGTGACTTTTCCTGAGCTCCCTGCCTGAAAACTGAGTTAGATGTGTTTCTGTGTGGCTTGGCCGCGTTTATTACCCACTGTCAATAGATTTCAAGCTGTATGAAGTCAAAGATGAAGAGGCTGTTGTTTGTTCTCTTCTCCCCGGTGCCGGGGAATTCAATAATTTTTTTGTGGAATTAACGATTGAATTGATCTGAGGGACATATTCATTTGGAATATTGTCAGGGTCTGATGCTACTATTTGTTCACAGAAGTCCACCCCCCCCCTTTAATTCCTTTAGAAACAGAACATCTAAGTTTTAGCTAAGTGCACACATGCCTGGTGGAAGTCTGTCTTTTCTATTTTCCTTTGTAGCTAAGCGTGGCCATACAATTTAATTCTGGCTAAAGGAATGGAAGCAAAAGGGCTGTGCCCCAAGTCTGGCCCATATCTCTTAGGGAATAAGCACGCAGCCCTGTTCCCTCTTGGTCCTGTCTCTCTTTCCACTGACTGAAATAGACCTCTTAGATTGTAAGCTAAAAGCTAGTTTGAGGCTAGAGTGTTAATGCAACAGAATAAACCATCATTTCTGGCAGACAGAGAAGTACACGTAAACTTTATTTTGTACAAACTGCTATCTTTTGTACATCTCTTTTGTATAATCTTGCCACATAGATTATTGTATGTATTTCAGTTTTCTAGTCAGCAAGTTGATAAAAGTGCTAGACATCTGTTGTCCACTGGCAGCGGGTCCAGAAGAGTGAAATAGAATGCATTTTCGACCCCCTCCTGATCCCCTCCTCTGATGATGAGATCCATTCATTTTAGACAACTGATTAAAATATATCTCTGCTGAGGTTTCTGGGTAACTACTCTTTTCCAGTTTTCATAAATAAACCTCTAGTTTTGCTTTTAAACTTTGTATTTTTTTATTTCTTATGCTATTTTTTTTCTATTATTTCTGCCATAGGAAGTGGAAGCACCCAAAAATCTTAGGTTTTAAAAGCTTATTCCATGGTGGCGTCTGTGGCTCAACGGAGTAGGATGCTGGCCCCATATGCCGGGGGTAGCGGGTTCAAACCCAGGCCCAGCCAAAAACTGCAAAAATAAATAAATAAATAAATAAAATAAAATAAATAAAAACTTATTCCATAAAAACTGAACTCTGAGGAGTTTGTAGGAAACCAATAACTATATTATTATCATCAGTTAGTACTTCCAAATGTGCTTGACAGTAAATAGGATAGAATAATTAATATATGTAGTCCTCAAAGAATTAGTATTTTTAACAGTTATGATACATGTGCATATGTGGATACTTTAAGCAGGGGTCCTCAAACTACGGCCTGCGGGCCACATGCGGTGGTGTGATTGTATTTGTTCCTGTTTTGTTTTTTTACTTCAAAATAAGATATGTGCAGTGTGTATAGAAATTTGTTCATAGTTGTTTTTTTTTTTAAACTATAGTCCAGCCCTCCAACGGTCTGAGGGACAATGAACTGGCCCCCTGTTTAAAAAGTTTGAGGACCCCTGCTTTAGTGGATCAGTGTTGAACTGATATTTGTACAAAGAATATTTCAAAGGGGCTTCGAATTCAGCCTGCCCAAAAGGGAATTCGTTATTTTCTTTCTCGCCCTTCTAGTTTTTTCATTCTCATGAAGAGTTCCACAAGTCATCTAATTATACCTGTCAGAGACCTGACCCCAATCTACCATTTCTCATTCATTCCCGTCAGTATTATTTCTTACCTATTACTCTAACACATCCACTTATTTTCCTCTTAGGTCTAGCAAATGAGTCTAAAATACCATTCTCTCTCTCTCTGTGAAATGTTTCAACTGGTCTCTTAGTATTCCCGCTCGCCCCCTTTTAATCTGTTCCCTTCACTAGAGCTAGACATATCCTTTTGAAATGCATATCTGGTGATGTAAAATTCCTACTGAAAATAACCATTAATGGATTCTTATTGCCCCTGGGGTAAGGACCAAGACCTTGAGCAAGGCCTAAAAGGTCTTGGGTGGCTTGGCTTTGACCTGCATCTCTAGCCTCATTTAGCAACATAATTCCACACCATGCCATTATTTCAGGTCTTTTACCTTACCATCTTCAAATCAGTTGAAGGGCCTTTGCACATGTTCTTTTGTAGAAGACAGCCTTTAAACACGCCCTCCAGCTACTCTTTAAATCTTAGTTGTACTTTCACTAATCTGTAAGACAAGTTCAACTTCCATTCCTTTAGGACACTTACCCAATCTCTTATTACACGTTTTCATAGAAAACTGTTTTTATTATACATCACAATTATAGCTTTTGTATGATTTTGTAACATCATCTAATTAAGGTCTGACTCCTCAGTGAGTCTGTTAAGATCCATGGAGGAGGGAATGTTGCCTATTTTTTGCTCATTATTTTATTCCTTGCATTTCCTATAATGCCTGATGCTTAGTATACTGTAATTAAATATTTGTTGAATAAATTAATGTTTTTTCTTACCTCCCTCCCTCTCTCTTTTTTTCTCTCTCTCTCTTTCTTTCATTCATTCTTCCTTTTAGTGGGGGATGTGGCCATAAATCATAAATAGCTTGTTTTTATCTTGTTAATCAAGAAAACCAGCCACACAAGCTCAATAAAGTAATTATTTCAAAAACTCTTTGAATTTTCAGTTAATAAAATGATAATAATTACAGTGGGCCTAATAGTAGGAATGTTTAATTTTGCCATACATTTATTTGGGATTTATAATTCAAAATATATCCTAGGTTTATAATAAAGGAAACTAATGATATTGTGGACTTTACTTGACAGCACTTAAAAAGTACTACTAAAGATATTCCAGTTTCTTGCTTAAGGACCATAAAAGCAAGGAATGATTCTTTCCTTCCTCTCCATTCAGTAAAATCACTTCCTATTTTATAATGAGATTTTGTGTCAGTTTCTTTTAGAAAATGATTTATGTAATTCATGATTCAATAAACAATTTGTAGATGCGGGTACAGGTATACTTTAGCTTTCCACTTGAGAACTATAGGTAGCTCAATTTTTTGTGCTTCCTTGTGGGATCACATTCTATAATTGAGGAGGTAAATCTTTTATACCCAAGCCACATTTTTATTTGTGAATATTTTATTCTTTCATCTGTATAAACCTGATTCACCTTCAACTGGATAATAGCTTTCTGAATCAGACTGTGGATTGTGCTACATTCCTAGAAGGCAAATTTGTGAGTTTTAGATGAATGTCATGTATTTTTGTTTCATTATCTCAAAATATATAATGACAGCTGCTGGAGGATGTATATATTCCAGAGTCCTCTTGCTGGTTTTTGGCAGAGCCTGTTGTATAGTTCTAGTCTCTTTGTTTACCATGTGCAAAGGACTGGATCAACTTTCAAACACTTTATTATGGTTTAATGGAGGAATCATTAGTAGATGAGTTTAACAGACCCAAATGCTAGACATTCACTGGTTTATTTTTCAAGATTAAAATAATGTCTGTTTCTAACCTTCAGTAGTTTAAAGCAAATTTGCATACAGCTGTATCGGTTAAGTGCCTTTCAGACTTCTTGTTACATTAAGAATGTACAAGCATTAAGAGTGCTTGTAATACAATTGACTTTAGGCTGAATTTTACATTAATGGCCCCCTTTGTTATTTAGCTGGCATTAAAGGCTTAAGTACAAGAAAATCCATGTAGACAGCGTATCATTTTTATTTTAAAAGCGTATCATTTTTATTTTAATTTAAACTCTCAAGAAATTTAGTGACTAACAACATCCGTTATGCCATTTGAAATACATTTTTTTCCTAAAGCCCTTTGCGGCAAATGTTAGCAGACCCCTGAAATACACAGTTACCTCAGGATTGCTGGGCCAATGGGTAAAGACTACAAAGTATGAATTATAACCACAGTGTCTGGGGTAACAGAAAGCTGATGGTGTTCAGGCCTCTCTGAGGATGTGGTTAAGAAAAGGGCCATTAACACTGGCAGACAGAAGAAAGGGCTGCAGGTAGGATAATGATGTGCAGCATGGGGTGTGCAGCAAATGGAACTTTGTGGCCTCTGGGAGAACAGGAAGCACTTGCCATCAGTCTTTGAAGGAAATTCTCTGGGTAACCTTTCTTTAACAAATGGCTTCAAAAGCTGGGCTTTATGGCAGGCACCTGTAGTCCCAGCTGGTTGGGAGGCTGAGGCAAGAGAATTGCCTAAGCCCAAGAGCTGGAGGTTGCTGTGAGCTGTGATGCCACAGCACTCTACAAAGAACGACAAAGTGAGCCTCTGACTCTAAAAAAATAAACCAAATGGCTTCAAATTATGCTAGTATTGTGGTCTTTGCTTGCTTAATAATATCTTTGATAGGAATTATTCAATGTTTGATAAATCCCTATTTCTCTCGAAATTGGGGATTACATCAGCTATAAAATATACTAGTCTCTTTTTGATTCTATTCATCAATATGGGGGGTATTATTATCTTCCTGGCACCAGACCAGGACACTTCCTTTCTCAGTATATGAGAAATGCCATGAATATGATTGATGGTCTGGCCTCTTGTAGTGTTCCTATAGTCTCCATTCTGAGTATTAATTCTCATTAAAAATTAGTTCAGATAAGAATGGAAGGTTAAGGAGACTGCATTGAAATTAATGATTATATCTGGAAATACATACCTTTGTTTTCATGTAACTTTTTTTTTTTGTGGTTTTTTGGCCGGGGCTGGGTTTGAACCCACCACCTCCGGCATGTGGGACTGGCACCCTACTCCTTGAGCCACAGGCGCCACCCATACCTTTGTTTTCAAAACCTCTTCTTTTATTTGCTTCTTTGTCTTAGAAGTAAAGTGCTAAGAAAAATTTGGTTAAAGAGGGATCTGGATAGTCGAGTTCCCAATTATTGAGTGTTCTCATGAACTCATCCTCTCTATAGTTCTTGTTCTTTTAAAAAGTGCTACTTACCCTGAACCCCCTAAATGCATCAATGTACAAAGTTATGATTTAATAAAAAATAATTAACTAAAAAAAAGAAAAGAAAAGGGGTTGGAAGGGGTTATTAAAAAGACTGGCAATCTTAAAAAAAATAAAAAATAAAAAGTGGCACTTGAAACTAATCTACCGGATATAATTTAAGAAGTAATTTTTCAATGAAAGATGAAGAAGGACAGGTGGGATGAGACTGAGATTGGGAATTATGTCTGTTGGCTGGGATGAGCGTATTACTGAACTACTGCTGAACTGTAAGTTCACAAAGAGGTGGAATGAGTATCTGGAGAGTATCATTTGTCTCATCAAAGAAAGCATTTGGTAAGACAAACCAATGTAGCAAGAATCTCCTAATAGTGGGAAGAACCTAGCAACTTGAGTAGATCTCCGTGCCCAGAGATCCTGGGGCTAGAAGTGTGAAATGATGACACAGATTTCTTGGAAACTATTCCAGAGAGACCGGCCAACAAGATGAAACTACAAATAGAAAGGCCATAATTCACTCCCCGCCTCCCCCATATTGAGAGAGAAAATCATGGCTGACTATGACAGAAAAAGGAAAAGCCAAAACCTGGGGTTGCAGCTTGACAAAGCTATGGGTGACGAGCAGAGCAGAAAATACGTGTGAGTGAATTTGTCATGGGACTGTGCGTAGAGAGCTCATGCCTCGTCTACCTGGGGAAGCGGTATCTACTGTACAGGCCTGGTGTGGCCAGATCTTACAGTTTAAAATAATCATTAATATGTACTAAAGCCTCAGAGAATTGGTAAGAGAGAAATGGGCCAAGTCTGTAGGTCTTGGTATATATTTACACTATATCTAGTATATATTTATACCATAATCTTGGCATGGAAAGTGGTGCTTGTTTAATTTTCCTCTTTTGTCGCTGTGCCACTCCTTCCTCATTTTACACTAGCTGCACTGAGGTCTTTTGTTGTTGTTATTGTTAAGAGATGGGGTCTCTCTTGGCTTGGTGCCTGTAGCTCAGTGACTAGGGTGCTGGCCACATACACTGGGGCTGGCAGGTTCGAACTGGCCTGGGCCTGATAAACAACAATGACAACTACAACAAAAAACATAGCCGGGCATTGTGTTGGGCACCTGTAGTCCCAACTACTTGGGAGGTGAGGCAAGAGAATCACTTAAGCCCAAGAGTTGGAGGTTGCTGTGAGCTGTGATTCCATGGGACTCTACCGAAGGCAACAAAGTGAAACTCAGTCTCAAAAAAAATAAAAATGGGGTCTCACTAGGTTATCAGGCTGGTCTCTAACTCCTGGGCTCAAATGACCCTCCCACTTTAGCCTTCCAATTATCTGGTACTTCAGGAGAACACCACCGTGCCTGACTGCACTGGCCTTTTAAAGTTCTTCAAATGATTCTTTTCTTAAGCACGCTCTTCAAATATTTTCTTTGCTCAGTTATCTTATTAATTCCTGGGATTCCTACAAAAAATATCAGGAAAGTTAATCCTGACAACTCTTTTTTCCAACTCCCCAAGATTAGGTAAGGATTTCTCTTAAAAGACTTTGAATTCTGTGTGCCTTTTAGCCATCCAGCTGGTATTTATGTGTGGATTTTTTGGTAGGGTGGGTGGGGGAGCCCAAAGATTTGTTTAATGTCTACTTTTTCACTAGATTATAAGCATCCATAGTTTCGAGGCTTGTCTGTTTTCCTCAATCTAATATAGTACCTCTATGTGCCCTCAAATATATTGACTGTATGTATCAATATATTATATTAACCCTGGCACAGTAGAACTAATATATTTTGTGGGTAATGGCAAATGAGCTCTCTCCATGGTCCTGAAAATGATCTGTGAAAAGACGCAGCTGCTTGATTACAATGTTTTAGGCTGGGGGATGTGTAACTCCAACAGCAACTAGTAACAACTGGTTAGAGAGGAAGGAAAGATGAGAGAAGAAACAAAAACTAATAAGATAAATTAATATTTATTGATACTCTCCTACATATGTAGTTCTCTTTTATACACACATACACTTATATATATACACAAAATACTGTATCAATACTCACAACGTGGTGATGTAGATATTATTACTGTGAATTCATAACTGAGGAAACCAACATTAGGGGAGATTAAATAGTTTTTAGAGAGTCTCCATGCTTAAAAGTGGCTAAAATGACATTGAAGCAACCATGTTGAGCTCTAAAGTCTACTTCTTTATTATAAGGTGATGGGTATTAAGGATTAGTTAGAACTTTTAAAATCCTTTCCAAAAAAAAAGAGAATTCTTGTGCAAACTCCTATAAAAGCTTAAACTGCCAGGTGTATAAAGGAACCCCATCCCACTTCAGGGAGAAAAAAGCAGCAAAGCTTGGGAAACAATTGTTTTTCCGGGATGAGTTTTTAATGATAGCAGACTCTTTATGGTAATAGTGGATATATGGCAATGCTATCAGTTACTGAATGCAAAGGATGTTGCTTTTTATCTTTAGAAGTCACGTTTTGACAAACTTTAATCCTGAGAAGAAAAGGTAATAAGCAATTTTGTGATTGTAGGTTTTCTTTTGAGTTGAAGAGCACCTAGGAATGCCTAGGAGATGATCCTAATCATCTGGATTATCTGATGTATTTTGGAACTAATGATGTATCACTTGTAAGGGATGCCCACAGCACCAAATATTAATTTGAACTTATAGTCTTTGAAAGGAATAAACTATCTAGTTATGCATAATAGACTTCTTAGGTATACTTACTAATAGAGATAGGAAGGGGCCTTTGATGAATTAAGTACAGAACAAGTAAAACAAAAAAACCTCAGAGTGAGAGGGGAGAGGAAAATGAGCACAATGATGGCCCCTCCTGTAAGCTCAAAGTCAGGCTCAAAGTCAGGCCAGGAGCTGACCTGAGAGTATTAGGGGAGCTCCTATCTTCTCATGTACGAATACTGGACAGGGGATGGACAGAAGCAGGATAAAGGTGCATATGCCTAATGTCCAGTGCAAACAACACTACTCCTTCTGAATTTTTCAGATTTTACAGGTAAAAATCTCTACTTTTATCCCCTTATGCATCCTTTTCCCCTTTCAAGAGCTCCACCTCAATCCCAGCCCACTTCCTTCCTGCTGTGATTTCACGTACAGCATAAAAAGAGAAACTGCTATTTGTCTTGAGCTCTGATCATTGCTCTGAGTGGAAGAATCAGACACGTAGACAGTACTTGGACCATTCACAGAAATGGTAGACTCAACAATTTTAAAAAGTCTCTACTAATGAAGTGATAATAAAGTACCCTTATATTAATTTGAAATAAATATTAACCTTCTCTTATCTGTTACACAGTGAGGCTATTCAAATCCAGTTCTGTTTAAGGATATTCTCCCAATTTCTGTCTTCCAAGGATCAATTAAAACAGCAAAGAAACCTATTGACGTATTTAATTTTCCCAGAAATAACAGTTTCTTTGGGTCTCCTTATGTACTCATTTAATTCCACGATGTTTAAATAATTTCTTTTCTGTGAAAACTGACAAGAGCTTAGGCATTCTAGACAGGAAATTATGGCCTGGAGGTTGATAGTCTAACAAGTAGAAATTACTTTCAAGGCAAAGAAAAGGTTAATATAGTGTAGCATCTGAGTCACTTTCTGCTTATTTCAATATATGCAGGGTAATAAATATGGTATATTTTTAAAGCAGGTAACTCTGAAAGTGTAGGATTTGACTGTACAAAGTGAGGTTTGATTTCAAAAGTTACCATTCTAAAAATGATACGTTCACAAACACGAACAAGATTTGCATTTAAGGTGATGTAACTACGGGACATTAGAAGTAGTGGTAGTCAAGCAACAAGCAATGTCAGCTTTAGCAAAATGAAATTTGTCATGCCTCTGTGATTTAGATCTGCTATAAATAGAAACTGTTTAAAAGGTGTTATTTAGTAGTTTCCATTATGCAGCTGTCTATTTAAATCATTTAATTTTGGCATCTAATCCAACTCCTGGTCTCCATCAGAGACAAATAAGAAACCATATGTGAAGGCATCTGTGGAAATCTTCCTTTTATTTATGACAACATTAGAGTGAGACTCTGATGTCAGTTACTTAACAATAATAGACGTTCCTTTGCACCTATAGTGCTGGGTTACTTGGGCATATCCCTCAGTGGCGTCTTACACCTACTGCTGTTTGCTTCATTATATACAGATGCACAGCAGTGGAGACAGTAATAGTCTTTCTTAATTAAATAAAGCTAAATGTTAATTAGTCCAAAAAATTGATTTATTTTCAGCACATGAAACTTTTCATAGCGAGCCTCTCGCTTTTAAAGAACAGGTTGTATTCTCATTTAGAACTTTACATTTTCCCCCCTTTATTTTGGGTTTGTGTTCGGAGTCTTGTGGTGGGATCTAATCGTCATAGAGAAATTATAGGTCTACAGATGTTTTCAAGATGTTCCTCTGTCAGTAGCAGATTATCCCCTGTAGCAAAATCTCATTAAAGTGCAATTTACAGAGCTCTGCTGATGTTGCCATCAACCAAAATTAAAGGCATTAATTTTTCAAAGTTCACAGAAGTCCTTACATAAATGATGTAGCAGTTTGCAAGAACAATTTACAGAAGTGTTATTTGCAGAATTAACCTACATTAACAGAACAAATGTTGTAAGGGTGGAAGGAAGGGTTGGGCAGTGAAATTGCAGCTGTTCCCTTTTTATATTAGGTGCTTGATGTAAAGAAGTGTTGAAATGTAACAATGACTGCTTGCTGGGTGAAAAGTTGAGAAGGGAAAACAGAAATTTGAACAACCTAGCTAAAGAGTTAAGCTTACAATAGAGTGATCACCAGTTGGGTTCACCCAGTGAGACCTTAAATTCTACTTCGAAACATCTGTAGTCAATATCTTTTAAAATATTCTCATTTACAGAATGAGTTTATGTAGCTCATGTTGTGAGTATTTCTCTTTGATAAACTGCCAAATGCTTGAGAATTTATTATCTGTACCTCAGATGATTGTAGCTAAAATTATATATGTATAGTGGCGTTCCTGGCCCAAGATATGTGTGACTTCCTCCTGGTAGAAGAGGTACACTTTTTTCTACCATTATTATATTTCTTTTCTATATGTTTATTTTCCTCTAACAAAATTCATGACTACTGAACTTAAAACATTTTAGCTGAAATATCAAAAGGATTATGGATTTCTGAGATTGCAAACAGGAAAAAAAAAGGACTTTTCCTTTTGAAGTGGTAACAGTTTTGTTACCACATTTGTTTCAGAGCAGAGGGTACAGTTCTTAAAACTCATTAATCTTTACTAGTCTTTTTCCTTTTGTTACATTAGTTATTTCAGCTGGATTTGAATCTCATTGTGTAAATGAGAGGCCTCATCAATCACACCTGGTCTCAGCCACACTGCCTCTGAAAGGCTCCAGCTTTCTCCATATCTCAGGGATGGACTTTATTTCAGGAAGTCTGGATGATGCTTGGTGGGTAGGGGGATCTGTTGGGATGGGATTTGTTCCTGAGTAGATTTGGTCTTGACAGTTCACTAAATAGCAAACATAAGCTGTTTCTGTTCCTTGGCTAACCACTGGAGGTGACATTGTGTTCCTAGTTAATAGGTGTGTGTGATGTCACACGATCAGCCTACACAAGGCATTACAGCCATGTGATTTCTTGTGGTTTGAATCATCTCATGCATGTCAGGCTCAAATTGCTTTGTTAGAACTTTTGGGGACACTGATTTGATTATATAGTTTTTTTCCCTCCCCTGTGGGGGGGAAAAATATATATATATTAGAAGGGTCTCACTTTGTCACCCTTGGTAGATTGCCGTGGCACCACAGCTCACAGCAACCTCAAACTCTTGGGCTTCAGTGATTCTCTTGTCTCAGCCTCCCAAGTAGCTGGGACTACAGGCACCCACCACAACACATGGCTGTTTTTTTAGAGATGAGGTCTCTCTCTGGCTGAGGCTGGTCTCGAACCCATGAGCTCAGGCAATCCGCCTGCCTCAGGCTCCCAGAGTGTGAGGATTACAGGCATCAGCCACCGCATCCGGCCCTCCCCTGTGAATCTTAATGAGTTCATGGACTTTTGTCAGGAAATTCACCCCTGGGTTAGTTGCTGTGGTAAATATATTTTTTAGAAATCTTAAAACAATTTCATAGAACAACAAAAAGTTTAAAAAAAGGATTAAAAAATATAAAAAATAAGAGTACTGGGAAAAATTGGTGGGAATACATTTGCTTTTGGTAAGTATGAAATTTAGGATTTTGCTAATAAATTCCATTGTTTGGAGAAGTTTCTTATCTGAAAATGACAGATACTCCAGGGACTGAGTGGAATATATGTCCACTGGCCTTTCTGCTGAGATTTTCCAAGAGGATATCAATTATGTTCCAGAAAGATGGGGCCATCTGTTAACCAGGGGCTGATTCAAATCATCAAATATTGGTAGGAACATTAAGCCCTGCTAATTTGCATAGTATCATTATCTCTAATACAAAAAATACATTTGGGAAAAAGTGAGTATTCTCTGGTTTATAAAGATATAAAGTATAAGGATATTCACTTGGGTACAGGGCGAATCTTATAATGTTTACAATGGGTAAGGTCTACAATTATTACTCATACCTTCCCTGACATAGTAAAAAATAGCAATTGTTACCTTATCTCAGATAATAAATATGAGAAACTAACACAGATGGATTATCAATTTTATTGACAGCCCTAAGTCCTAGTAAAAAAATTCTTTAATTTCTCTCTAATTTTTTTCTTGATTAAATGTTTCTTAAGTTGTTTCAATAATGCTCAAATACATGATAAAATAATCCTTTTTGTCATGTAAGGCAAGTAATTTTCTCATCTAGATAAAGCTTTGTGCTTTGCTTATGGTAACTAGCCTATGGAAATATTAGCTGAGTCATTTATTTTCATTTGTATTTGGTAATAAATTGTCCTTACTAATATAGCATCTCTCATTAAAAATACTAACCAATAAAATAATTAACAAATCTAACATAATACTTCTACGCTCTGTTATATTTATGCATCTAACGTTTGACCATAATTATTTAACATCAGCACAACCAAATTAGAAGTTCAGATCCTAGTGGTTTTGTAAATAATTTGAGAATAATAACGTCATAAAATAGGAATTCGTAAAAGAGATTGTTTTTTAAAGCATCACCTAACCAAAACAACATTGAAAAATGACATACTGTTTCTGAATAATATTAAATGTTATATTCATAACATGACTGAATATCCATTCTGGACTTTGTCCTTTCATTTATAAGTGGAGAAAAAAATGTTTTTTAATACTTTGTTAGTCAAAACAATTTTTACTTCAAATAATAGATCCTGGAGATTCTATGTTTAAGGAAAAGTCATTAGTTTGTCCTAAACTTATAATTTTTGGAGTTAACTAACAATTTAGATAATTGTTAAACCTTGCAACTAATCCAGTGTTATCCACAGATTTTTGCCAGCATCAACTTGTGTACTAACTCAGTAGCCTCCTTGCTAGTCTGATGTGGCCTTGCCCAACCTAGTTCCCTGTTACCTCAATAGTTAATTTTGAACCAGTTTCTTTTCAGGCACTGGGCTTCTTACCAGCTTTTCTATCTTCCTGTCTTCTTTAGAAGCTTCCTCTTTCCCAACTCTTTTTCTTGAACAGTTTTAAGACAATGGCCTAGATAACAAAGGGAACTCAACATATTTTTTTTTTTTTGCCAGATTTTGTCAGAATCAGTCCACATGTTTGAAAGTTATCTGAAAGAAATGGACATATACTTGTTAAATGATGAAATGAACAGATGGAATAACCCATCTATTCGAGCAGCTAGTTACTTTTTGTCATTTCTGCAATGAAGCTGTCACAGGACAAGACACCGAAGAGCAGTGGTTGAGGTTCACATTAAGCATCCCACAAATGTGGGTATGAATCTTCTCTCTTTTCCAGAATTAACCACATGACTTTGAGGAATGACAGTCTCTCATGGCCTCAGTTTTTTATTTGTAAAATGGGAAAGATACTAGCATATGGTTATCTTAGCAAATTACACCTCATGGGGTCGTTATGAGAATAAACTCAGAACAGTGCTTAGCACACAGAAACCACTCAATAAATGCTAGTTAAACAGACTTACTATTACCTTTAGATATAGAAAAGAAAGACAAATGAGCAAGCTTTCCAGGATAGATAGGGCTTGCACAACTACAGTGAAATGCTCACAAGAGCATCTAAAAATGGCCATGATTCTCTTTTGGTTTCATGCATGATCTGTACAAATTTTTTTGCAAATATCCAGTCAATTTGCTCTGAGAAGGCTTTTGGAATGTGCTTAAACAGGAACAGTACACTTTAAAAAATATTTTTTCTATGCTTAAGGAGTTCATAAAACTGTTACTCTTCACTTACAGAACTTTCAGAAAAGTTGGTTTGTATGCTTGTTAGCTGGAATGAATTCAACACATGGCTTGCCTTTTTAATTTTGGTCAGAGCTGGTCCTTCCCAGCTTAATGACACAAATATTCATCTGAACGGTAAGACCTTGGAATGTAGGTTTTTAGTAATTTTGAGACCTCCTCCAACTCTCTTCCTCCCATGACTGCCAGTAACAGTTTGCAGGACTGAGTAATTTCTTGACCTGAATGAGGACCATAGTCTAGAAAATAAATAATTATACTTAATGTGAACTAAATCAAATAAATGTCTGTGTCCGACACAGCATGACTGCAGCAAAGCCACAAAGGAGCTTTTCTTTAAGGAGTGGGGAAACTGACATATGTATAACCAGGGATCAAGCAAAATAGGGCCATTCTAGAAGAGAGTTATAACAAAGGACGATGGGAGTGCAAAAGGGGACCGAATTCCTGCAGGAATTGGTGGCATCAATGAATGGGGTTTAGAAGGGAACATAGACTTTCCACTTGGGGAAAATTGAGGATCTTAGAATAAAGAGCCATAAGAGAACCTAATGAGTTCTACAGCTTTACAAAAAATAAGGCTTAAAATTAATCATTCTCAACTAATGCGCGCGCGCACACACACACACACATATATAACGTATTTTGAGGTTTTTATACAACACCAAAATGTATTTTTTCTTCCTAAAATACCTTCATGTTTATTTTGTGTGTGTTTATGCAAAATGGTCATATATCACCGACTTACACTGTTAGAAATAATATTAATTAGGTAGTGTTCTTCAGTTCTTGTAATTTTCCCTGTTTCCTGCTTAGTTTTATCTATAAAAACATTTTGGATAAATAGTACGTTAGTCATAATAGGAGCCTACAGTTATTTATGTCCTGTATGTGAGTCTGAGAGAGAGAGAGAGAGAAAAGAGAGGGGGTGAGAGACAGCACACACAATTCTTTGCTTGAACATAGTAAAACTACTTAGCTATATGTAGGGAAAAACTAAACTTTAAATTGATTAGTGTCTTAAACCATATGAAATAATTTACCTCCCACATGTTCAATGAAAATTTGGACTATTAATCCAAATCTCTTAAAGGCAAAATCTCTTAAATAAGGCAAAATATACAATTTGTATAATATTTTAAAATTTCCATGTAATGAATAACCTATTAAAATAAAATCTAACATACAAAATTAAACATGCTATTACCTTTAGAAAATATTTCAAAAACTAAATATTATGGATATAACACTCAAGAATGATGAATACCTTGTTTTTGGACTACTATAGGGAAATTGCTTCAAGAAAATATCTCTTTCTGACAGGAAGATTGTTTAAAATGTGTCATTGTCTATATAAGGCATCAAACACTAAGACTCTTTAGTTTTTTTCTTTTATTTCCCCCTTTTGATGATATCTTCTTTACTTTCCCCTTATCCTTTCACTTTGGCCTCTCCACTGTTGAGTCAGGCTGTGTGTGTGTCCTTCCAATTTGTGTATTTCCTTCTGGCATCACCGTTACCTGTTAGTAAGTCAACTGATAGGAGGGCTGGTACCTAGCATGAGAAATGAAGCTCCCGGGTGCACCTGTTCATTCTGTTCCAGCATAGTAGGAGATGAGAATTCGGTGGATGATAGCATTGCCAGTACTCTGTAGGAAGACAATTGTGTGAACACAACAATAAAACCTCAGTGCCAGGAAACATCCTAGACACTTTATATTGTCACCTCATTTTATGCACGTAACTCCAAGGTTAAAGAAGTTGAAAACTTAGGGGCAGCTTTGAGAGTGGCACTTAGATTGGAATCCAGACCTGTATAACTCCAAAACCATGGCCTTAACCATGAGGCATTATTGCCTCTGTTCATTTTATTTTACAAAGCCTACATAATATCTTAATGGCCCTGGGATAAGTGAAATATGGAGCTTTAGCTTATGAGAAACAGATGTTTGAGTTACACGACCAAATGTTGACTCTAAGACTCACTTCCTTCCACATTTTTCTTCAGTGAGATATCATTTGGAAGAAGAATATTTTCTTACTTTGATTCAGTTGAGAATATTATAAAGGTTTTAAAGACAGAACATGTTTTTGAAAAAAAAAGCATTTATGGTAGAGAAAGCAACAGGCTTTCCGAAAATTTAGATTACGAATTAATAATAATAGTAGCCCAGTGCCTTTTCTCTGAGGAGGCATAGATGACTTATAAAACATGGAGGTAAATAGCCTTACACTCCCATTCCAATCAGAGCAAAAAGACTCCCCAACATTGTGTAGCTTTCTGGAGTTGTTCTCTCTGTAGAGCCCTGGAATATTTGAGAGCATTGTGTTACAGATGTCAAAATCAATTTAATAATTGATCATTTAGGGAATAAAAATCTAGTTTATGGTTCTGCATTTAGAAAAACTAATTGAATAAATGACAATAAAGGGTTTTATTTTCATTTACCAGGTCTCTATAGAAATTAAAATGTAGCATTCTAGAGGCACATGAATACATTCAGTTTAATCTGAATTAATATGGGTACAATAATATGTGCACGCATTTCAGTGCAGAATATTTATTACTGGAAAAAATATATTAGTTTTAGACAGGAAGAACAGAAGTTCTTTGGTTCAAGAACTGTTTAAATCTGTTTTCTTCTTCAGTAATTTCTAGCCTGATTGGTGCTTTTGAATGAAAATACTAAGTAATTTGTGAGAAATCCTGTCTGAAGGATAAAATTTCTGAGAAAAGACTTGCCAGATTATGTACTTTGGAATTAATTTTTTTTTTTTAGTTCTGAATCCATTTGCTCAGCACTTTATTATGAAAATTTGGACAAGGTTATATTCTTAATCTTTGAGATGAACTTTAGGGATATTTTATTTTATTTTATTTTTTTATTAAATCATAGCTGTGTACATTAATGAATTTATGGGGTACTTGTGCTGGTTTTATATACAATTTGAAATAAATCAAACTTGTTAACATAACCTTCACTTAATTATTGTGTTAAGACATTTATACTCTACACTTAGTAGATTTGACATGTACCCTTGTAAAATGCACCGTAAGTGTGGTCTGACCAATTACTCTACCTCCACTCACCCTCCTCCAGCCCCTCCCCTCCCTCTCCTCTTTCCCCTTCATCTTGGGCTGAAGTTGGGTTATAGCTTTCATATGAAAGCTATGAATTGGTTTCATAGTAGGGCTGAGTACATTGGATACCTTTTCTTCCATTATTGAGATACTTTGTAAAGAAGAATATGTTCCAGCTCCATTCATGTAAACATAAAAGAGGTAAAGTCTCCATCTTTTTTAAGGGCTGCATGATACTCCATAGTGTACTGTTGTGTGACTCGAGACATGAAGGAACAGCAGCTTTGCCTTGGGTGTAAACTCGCTCCTGTAATTAGTAAGTCAAGAAACAGACTACACGGGATGGGATGGCGTGTAGCGAAGTTCTTTATTTAGGGGTTTGATTTTATACCTTTCTAATCACATACACACTTAATCTATTATCTGTTGGTTTCACCATTACCTCAATTTACCTATCTGAAATCAACTTGAAAGGAAATATCCTGTTACCACATCAACACAATCACTTTTGCAGTAAACATCTTCTTCTAGACACTGACTAATCTCTGGGCAGGTGTATAAACAAAATCATAAAGAAGAAAGTAGCCACAGGGGAACAGAGTTAATGGAAGAATATCTTCAAGCATTCACTCAGTTTACTCAGTATGAAGTAATGACTGTGTCTTTCCCTCAGGGCAGAGCATCTATAGACCTCTAACAATATGTTGTTAATATACGTCAACCCTCTGGCCCGTACCTCTGAGGAAGGGCAGCATGCCCTTTGATCTCAGGCTTCACAGGGTGCACAGCTTCAGAGAATGGGCTTGTGGAATTTTTAACTCCAGGGAAGCCAACTCTGCTTGTGTTCTGGGGGGACCCAGGTCCCTTAAGCCTCTGGAAGAATAGCAAGTCATTTTAAACTCACAGTGAGTTCACTTTGTGTGCTTGATGTAGGATATGTTTATTTCTAAATATTATCCTACAGTGTACATATACCACAGTTTGTTAATCCATTCTTGGGTCAATGGGCACTTGTGCTTCTTCCATGACTTGGCAATTATGAATTGGGCTGCAATAAACATTCTGGTGCAAATATCTCTGTTATAAAGTGACTTTTGGTCTTCTGGATATATACCTAGTAGAGGAATTGCAGGATCAGACGCAGGTCTATTTTTAGATCCCTTTAGGGATATTTTAGAGTTAACCTTGTGTCAAATGTCCATATTCAAGTTTATATTCCAGACCTTCTTAGAAGACATTAGGAAGCCAGTATTTCCTTCTGGGAAGAAGAGAGTCTTACAGCCATATCTGTATACAGAAGACTCCAGATAAGAGTCTAATGGGGGGATGTCATAGAGGCAGCCCAGCCTATATGGGTTCCTTCCCTTTACTGCCTCCCAAACATTTATACTCTTTCCTATTCATGACTTGCACTCTCAGCTCTTAGAATCTTTTCTCTAAATGATATTTATGGGAATAATTGTGCACTGTCTCAACCTTAACCTAGCTCCCAGGTTTTTTTATTCCATAAGTAGCCTATGTAGTCTATCTTTCTTTATAGCTTTGAGAACGTATTTCCCAAGTTTCACGGTACTGAAATCACATCATTTATGTGCAAATAAGAGGCAGGAGATCTTTTGGAAAAAGCCAAAGCCTGGGCTTCAAAAGATCTGAGTAGTAATTTTGGTTAGGCTCTTGCCTACTCCTAGATTGGGGACCTTGAATAAGTCAATGAACTCCTGTTAGTCATGTCTCAGTTTTCTTTCTGTTAAAATGGAATTTTAGGGCTGGAAGGCATCTTGGATTAGAGCAAGGTCACAAACTCAATTATCTGGACTGGTGAGCCACAGATAACCACAGGACCAAAAGAAAGGACCAAAAGATCCTTATGGAATAAAATATCTATTAAAAATGTATAAAGAAGTGTCCAACACATAAAGAATATTCTGTAAATATTTTGTGAAATTTTGTAATGGATATTTTATAAATAAAGGTATATTTAGCTACAATTTCCAATATTCCCTGTACATGGTGCCTTTAGGGGCAACTTTTGGGACACCCTGTATTTTCTTCCCCTACTGAAATACTTCATACTTCTTTCTGGTTTAGTAACATGTTCAATAAGTGAATCAACAATCAAGGCAACATGTCAGATGACTAGTGATCAAATTTTACAGTAGCATGAAGTGGCTATGTTAAGAATACTTTTGGTAGCAGGCACCTGGAGATAATACCTCTGCAAGTTAGCTGGCAAGAAAGGATGTTAAAAATCAATTGAAGCTATTTCAGAATAGGCCTTTAGAAAATAAAAAATAGATGGCTGAAAACCTCTGTGTTACATGCAAAGAGGCAATCAACGTGTCTTGGGAGTTCTATTCTTGGGGTGTTAACTTCTTTCAACATCAGTTTCTCCATCTGTAAAGTTACATTTTAATAGTAATACTACTACCTACTTTGTTGGGGGTTTTGTGAGGCTTTGATAAATGAGGTTGTGCTTGAAAAGTCTGCCACATAATGAGCCCTGAAGGAACATTAACTGAGACATGACTAACATGAGTTTATTAACTTACTCAAGGTCCCTCTCTTGTCTAAGAGTAGGTGAAAGCCTAACCAAAATTACTACTCAGATCTTCTGAAGCCCAGGGGCTAGAGAAGAAAATTTAATTTAAGAAGATTTAATTTTTCATTTACCCCTCATGACAACTTGCAGTCACGAAAAATAAAGCCAACGAAAAAGTGGCTCTGTGTTTGATTTACTCAAACATAAAACAAAGATGAAACATATGTACAAAAATTCCATTTGTTTTAAAAGAGCAAATGGAACTCTCTCCATCACCTCTCACTTGGCTCTGCCTTCCATCTTGACTTAGTACTAAGACAGTTTTGCTTTGTGCAGATTCTTCCAAAATATATATATATATATATATATTTTTTTTTTTTGTGGTTTTTGGCCAGGGCTGGGTTTGAACCCGCCACCTCCGGCATATGGGACCAGCGCCCTACTCCTTAAGCCACAGGCGCCGCCCCTCAAAATATATATTGAAAGCTGAGACGTACATACACATTGTGACTGCAAACTGACTAATACCTATAAAAGATTAGCCAATTATGAAACTGGGCTTTTGTTAAAATTATCATTTCCTGTTTCCTATCTAGTGTTTTATGGGTTTAAACTGAGGGTTGTTGTCAGTGTTATTGGTTGTTACAAATGAAAATAATGTTGATTATATTAATTAGTATTTCCCCCTAACTAGGCAATGTACTGACTTTTAAAAAAGCATTTAATGGTATAAATGCCCATAATTATTAGAACAAAGGTCAGTTAAATAGTGAAACTATTAGATTCAAAACTTAAACTTCAGCAAAATTACAGTCTCCTAATTTAGGGACAATTCTAGGTCATTTCCTTTTGCTGTGATATGTATGTTATATATACAAGGTAGGGCCTAGAGAAGAAAATTTAATTTAAGAAGATTTAATTTTTCATCTACCTCTCATTACAATTTGCAGTCATGAAAAATAAAGCCAATGAGGCTCGGTGCCCGTAGCACAGTGGTTACGGCGCCAGCCACATACACCAAGGGTGGTAAGTTTGAACCTGGCCCTGCCTGCTAAACAACAATGACAAATACACAAAAAAATTGCTGGGCATTGTGGTGGGCGCCTGTAGTCCCAGCTACTTGGGAGGCTGAGGCAAGAAAATTGCTTGAGCCCAAGAGTTTGAGGTTGCTATGAGCTATGACGCCATAGCACTCTACTGAGAGTGACAAAGCGAGACTTTGTCTCAAAAGAAAAAGGAAAAGAAAGCCAATGAAAAAGTGGCTCTGTATCTGATTTACTAAAACATAAAACAAAGATGAAATATATGTACAAAAATTCCATTTGTTTTAAAAAAGCAAATGAAAACTCTTCTTCTCGTGAATGTGCTGGCATTGTGAGTTTTAACATTGTGCAATGTAGTCATCATATTAAAGTCTTAACATGATACATGAAAGTCAGATATTGACTCCACATTTTGAGTTTTGAATAGTCTGAATATCCCTGTATGAATGGAAATATGACAGTAGTTTGAAAACAATTTTTAGTGGTTTCTGCAAATGTGTATGCAATTATTTCTGAATTGGTCTTACAGCAAGAATTTAGAACAAAGTCTAGTTTGTAACATTGGTAAAACTTACATAATTAGCCTTTGTGTAATTCACACACACATGTATCATGGCTTTTCTCTTAATTGATTTACCTTTTAGTTTTAAAATAAGCTTTTAAATTTTTTAAATTAGGTTTTTTTCAGGTTAGTGTGAGGATACATATGAATAAGTTTTTTTCTTTAAATGGATTTAGGGGATACAAAAGGATTTTTTTTACAGGTATGAAATGCATAGTGACGACATCTAGGCCTATAAAATGCTTATAATCTGAATAGTGTACTTTGCCCCCAGTAAGTAATTTGCCTCCTGCAACACCCCCTACAACCCTCCCCATTCTGAGTCTCTGATGTCGAGGAAGTCATTCTGTATGACTGTGGACACCCATTGTTTAGCTCCCACTTACAAATGAAAATATGTATTTTATTTTTTTGTTCCTACATTATTTCCCTTAAAATAGTGTCCTCCAGTTTCATCCAGGTTGCTGCAAAACACATTAGAGGTATTTCATTCACTTTGATGGCTGAATGGTATTCCATGGAGTGTGTGTGTGTGTGGGGTACGTGTGTATGTGTGTGGGTGTTGTGGGTACGTGTAGGTGTGTGGCTCCAGTGTGAATGTGTATGTGCATGTGTGTATGTGTGTGTGGGCATGGGTGGGTGGGTGTGGGCACACATGGGCATATGTGGGTGCGTGTGGGTGTGTGTGCATGTGGGTCCATTGTGGGTATGTGTGGGCATGTGTGGGCACACGTGGGTGGGTGTGGGTGCCTACATGTATATCACATTCTCTTTATCTACTCATCAATTGGTAATAACTTGGTGATTAGGTTGGTTCCGTATATTTGCAATTGTGAATGGTGCTGCAGTAAATAAGAGTGTAGGTGTCTTTTTTTTTTTGTAGAGACAGAGTCTCACTCTATGGCCCTCGGTAGAGTGCCATGGCCTCACACAGCTCACAGCAACCTGCAACTCCTGGGCTCAAGCGATTCTCTTGCCTCAGCCTCCCAAGTAGCTGGGACTACAGGCGCCTGCCACAACGCCCGGCTATAGGTGTCTTTTTTTATAAAGTAACTTCTTTTTCCTTAGGTAGATCCCCAGTAGTGAGATTGCTGGGTCGAATGGGAGGTCTACTCTTAGTTCTTTGAGAAATCTCTGTACCGTTTTTCTGAGGCTTGCATTAATTGACATTCCCACCAACAGTATAAAAGTATTCTCTTTTCACCACATCTGCACCAATATGTACTTTTTTTTGACTTTTTAATTGTGGCCATTCTCACAAAGGTAAGGTGGAATCTCACTGTGGTTTCAGTTTGCATTTTCCTGATGATTTGAAACTTTCCTGAACTTTTTTTCATGTATTTGTTAACCACTTGTCATCTTTTGAAAAAATATTCTTGTCTTTTGCCTACTTTTACTGGGCTTGTTTTATTCCTTCTGGTTTGTTTGTGTTCTCTACATATTCTGGCTATGTGTTCTATTTCCGATGTACAGTTTGCAAATATTGTCTCCCATTCTGTAAATTGTCTATTTATTCTGTTGATTATTTCTGTTGCCATGCTGAAACTTTTTAGTTTAATTAAGTCTCATTTATTTATTTTTGTTTCATAAAATAAGTTGTTTGTAAAGCAAGTTTAGAACGTAACTGAATGCGGTAAAGCAGATATAATCCTGTGTATCCCTGCCATTTTAATGCTTCCTTCTCATTTTAACATTAATAGGGTTTACTAAACTAGTTCCTCCTTTTAATGAACATCTTTCTGTAAATTTTGTGGGTGCTCATTTCGTTTTGTTGTTTTCTAAGTTTATAAAAATAAATCTATGTATTTTTGAAAAGCATTAAGTATAAGGCAACTGTTAGTTGAGCACAATTTAATTTGCATTCACATTTTGTCATTTTTCCATCGATGATACCTTTCCTTTAACATAATTTATAGTTGAGTAGAGGAGTAAAATTAGACTAGAGAAGACTGTCAGAACTGCAAATGAGACCATGTTTATTCTAGAGAGAGAGATAAAGGGACATGAATTTTAAAAAATAAGATTGACTTGGAAATTGAGGCCTTTAAAAATGTTTGTCAAGGTTTTAGATCGCTAATCTGTGACAAAAAGAGAAAAAGACCATGTTTGTAATGAAATATTTTGAGAACATGGTCTCTAAACTCATTTATGCGGGGCCATCTGGAAAATATGTTGCTGTCAGTCCTTCTGTGTTTTTTCCTGGCTGCACTCTTATGAAGGTACGGACCATCCCGGCCTTCTTACCTTCGCCCCCCCACCCCACTTTGTGGCTTGCATGCTCCTCTCCCCTCCAGACTTACCTCCTATCTTTCTTCTCACTACCTGCGCTCTAGCCACAACAACCTTCAGGTCCTCAAACACACTCTGTTCCTTTTTGTCTCAGAGTCTTAGCTGCCTCCTTACTCACCTCATTGGACCCCAGCGTAAGAGTCATTTCTTGTCATTCTTAGCTTTCATTACAGTTGGCTCCATCCCTTGTAAGAATGTGAGCAGAGAGAAGATAGGATGCAAGTCTCTCTCTCTCTCTCTTTTTTTTAAGAGGCAGAGTCTCACTTTAATCACTTTATCACCCTCGGTAGAGTGCCATGGTGTCACAGCTCCCAGCAACCTCCAACTCCTGGGCTTAGGTGATTCTCTTGCCTCATCTTCCCGAGTAGCTGGGACCACAGGTGCCTACCACACCTGGCTATTTTTTGTTGCAGTTTGACCGGGGCCAGGTTTGAACCCACCACCCTCGGTATATGGGGCTGGCGCCCTACCCACTGTGCCACAGGCGCCGCGCACAAGTTTCTCTTGTTGATAACTATGTCCCCACTGTTGGGTGTAGTATCTTGAATGCCACATGAAAACAATATTCCTTGTTGGAAAAAATGAGTGAATTTCCCAGGATTGACTACAATGAATGTTTAGAAAATCATATCTTCAATAGTCATTAAGCAAATACATTGTTTCCAAAAATTGTTCCAGGTCCGAATTTCAAACCATTTTATGTCATGTATACATATTTATATTTACATGCTCATTCTGTGCTCTCAGTATAATTTAATGCTTAGGTATACATCCTAGCTGTATCACTTACTAGCTACAAGAATTAAGTTACTTACATGTTTTCAAGTCTTCTTCTGTAAAATGGAATTGATAAAACTCTCCTAGTGTTGTGAAACCTAAATGAAAGAATGTGTATAAGGTGAGGCTGGCATGTGATAGGTCCTGAGTCAGCATGTGTTATTTATTTTTATTATTATTGTACAATGAATATGAGTAGCAGTAGCAACTCCAGCACCTCTTAGCATCGTTGCAATGTCAGGCAGTTGTTGCAACCAGATTTCTTTTTTTCGTAAGTGTTATGCTTTCTACAGCAAAAAATACCTTCATATTTCATTGTAAATTACAAGACAGAAGTGCTAGGGAGGTTGTTGGAAGTGTAGCATGGGACTCTACTTTTGTGACTTCAGGAGAGTGTTAGAACTCTTCCGGGGGCAGCACCTGTGGCTCAAGGAGTAGGGTGCCGGTCCCATATGCTGGAGGTGGTGAGTTCAAACCCAGCCCCGGCCAAAAAAAAAAAAAAAAAAGAGATGGTGAACTTAATAAAAGCTGTATGTTTAAAAAAAAAAAAAAAGAACTCTTCCGGGATTCTATTCTACTTAAGAAAGGACTTGGACAAAATAACCTCATGACAGAAATTGTGCAATGGTAATTCAAATGTCTGAGTCATTCCTTAGTTACACAGTTAGTCTTTCAGACTTTGAGACCTGTTAAGTGCAATGACAAGTTTGCTTTTGTAAATTAGGGGCAGAGAGAATAATGCAAAAGGTCTAGCTATGATACCGATAAGGGGTAAATAATGCTTGTAACAACCTGATGTCTAAAACGCTTCATGGACTATTATTTGATATTTTTTATATTGCTAAAGCTCATTGTGATGGGTAGAAATTTAGAATACAACCTTGTAGCGAACTGATTGTAGCACCTGACTTTTAATCTCAATCAACCTAAAATATGTCTGGATTTTAGACAATACTTTTAAATAATAAAAGCATCTTTGATATAACCCAGTGCAGTTCTCAATGAAGGCTGCTTGTTCCCCACATAACAGGAAATCGCCCTCTGAGCCTTTTAATTTCATATTCATCATTGAAATGGGGATTCGTGTCAGTGGTGAACAATGGCACGTTTAGCACAGATGCACAGTGAGATCGTCACAACCAGAAAATGGAATTTGATACAGAAAGGGAGGGCACACCCGCACCAATAAGCAAAGGAAGGCAACTAATGAATAAAACATCTTTTTAGAAGTGCAGAGAAGTCAGTTTCACCACGTTAAAGCTGTTGCCAGGCAACATATCTTTTCACAATAAACACTTGTGAGTCAGATAAGTCATGGAGACCCTGCACTGGCCAATGTAGCTGCTCTCAGGCGACTTCTGCAGGGTAGAGAACGCTCGCAAATCCCCGGCACACATCAGGAAGGCGTCTCTTCTTGTAACCACTCCTTTGAACCACCTCGTTTGTTTTTGTCTCTTCATGGGAATTGCCAGTCTTTATGTCCGAATCCCTCTTTATCGCGCAGGAAGTCAGGATGAGATCCACAGTCAGAAATACATTCTTCACGGTCTAGGGCTGGGAGAAAGCCGACATCCCACTTCAGGTGTGGAATGTGCAGCTTCGGTAGGGAATTTTATAAATGTGAAAACCTGAGGTGATGAGAAATATATGTTGGTGCAAGCCCAAACAAAAGCCAAACAGCCCCCAGTCAATTTATACAACTTATACAGTGGTAGAAAGAAAACACTAAAAGTCTTGAACTCAAATCTCATCTTCTCCTCTTGGTCATCAGGAAAGACAGAAGCAGGACACATCAGGAATAGTGATTGTCTTTTTAAGGATGGAGTGAGTTGACCTTGGGACCACCCAGCTCTGTATAGCGGAGCCGACTGAAAAAGCAGATTTTCAAACAGTAACTTGCTGTCTGGTCGTCCTGGCAGAAATACAAAAACATATTTCCATCTCAAATTTATGGCACCATAATGTATTCCCTCCAAGCTTTCCAGATCATTCCCATTGCCAAATGTGACCAAAGCATAATCACAGCAACTAAACAAATTAAATGTTCAGTTAAAGACAAGCCTAAAAGAAATGAGTGAGGGGAAGAAAAGCCCCAGATTGGTAATAAATTAGTGCCATGTCAGGCCTTTAGTTCGGGTGCTCACAGCTAGGCCTTCAAAGCACTGCTATGGTGCCACGTCGTTGAAGTCTCCGACAGAACAGAAACTACACTCACGCACCACTGCTGCTCTTAAGCACTGCTAGGACGGATGCGGCAACAATGGCCACTTAAAAAAAAACTAGATATTTTCATGTCATTCTTTAAAGTACATACCATATTATGCATGACAGACTATTTTGTTACTTAAATTAGGTTTGAATATTACTCGTATTTATTAAATGGGATTAAATATTTTTATTGTGGAAATTTCCTCCTCCATAAGCAAAATGCTAGCATTTTAAAAGAGTTTCAAATTCTTTCCTATACTCCCATAACAGACTTTTTTGTGCATTAATTTTTAACATTTGATTAAGAGTTAAAAAATTTGACAGTTTCAATTTTGGGAAAGGATGAATTAAGCTAACAAAATTTGAAAAGCATCAATCCTGGAAAAAAAATTTAACCTTCTTTTTGCATTTCTAAAAATGTCGTGGGTCTATATAGCACTTAGAATTCATATACAGTTGTTTTACATGAGAGTGGCAGAGATCAAGACCCTGAAATATGAAATGACTTACTTAAGTTGGTCAGTCTTGTAAGTCAACTCTAACACTCAGAAGTTCAGATTTTTAGTTTAGGATTCATATGTTATTTTTGCTTATTTCTTATATGAAAATATGAATTCCAAACACAACTTAAAGAGTATTAAAAATTAGAAAGGAAAGGAATAAATCTGCAATGACATTTAAAAATACGTATCTATGTCCGTAATATTTTCTCCACTTATTTTTAAGATCAAATTTATTTAGAAAGAGACTTTACCTAAATGTTTGTCTTGAATATAAAATTACAGGTCAACAAATGTTAAGTACCTGTATTGTGTAGATGTTTGTAAACCTATCATTCACTGTAATAAGAATGGTTGTGTCTTATTGAATATATTTTTCTTGTAGAAATTTAAAAAAGAGTTTAAGTTATAAGTCATGTAGAAAAGATTTGAAATACTCTTAGTGATTGGTGTGAATTTGCAGGTGAGTCGTAGGAAATATAGTGTATTAGAACTGGGTATCCATGTGGGTATTTCCTCAAATTAATTACTGGCATATTATTACATATCTGAAAAAATCATATTATGTAGCTGGCATGTGAGTTAATCATTTTAAGTCATTAATCTTGGATCAGGAATTAAACGTATTTGTCAATGAAATGGAGATAATAATAATTGTCATAAACAGTCAGTCACACATGGACAAAACGAAATCACGAATAGAATTTACTAACCATTGTAAGCACCATACAAACATAAGGAAGTATTATATTCCTTAGAAACCAATCTAATGAATGAAAGGATGATATTGAAGCTTCCCTGTTTTGTCTCAATGGGCAAATAATTAGCAGGAATGTCATGGGGGAAAGATACTCTAGCAAGGTCAACTTTACACTAATATTACTGCCCTCATGATTACCTGGGTGTTTGAAATTATAGGAAAAAATATGTTTGGCCCATGATTTCTTCTTCTTATATATCTATATATTTGTTATAGTTTTAAAAATACTAAGATTTATAGTAGAATATACATTCTGAATAGACAGGTCTTTCACTACAAATTATGTTATAATAGAAACAATAATTAATTTTGTCACGAAATTCATATTAAGTTATAATAATCTCCAGTCTATCTTTTGTAGCTGTATGTTTCTCCTATTGCTTTAAAACTAATTTAGGCCACATTATATACAAAATTAAATCTTACTTTTATAGCTACACCCTTGGGGTTCAATGAAAAGGCTTTATGAGCTAGAAATTAAAAGTACTGGTTGAAAATACTATTACATTATACCAGCTATTATTAAGGCAATTTACAAAGTTGGTGCTAAAACTATGCACATTTTTCATTGTTAGTTCTCATATATTCAGTTAGCCCATGGGACTGTTTGGTATATAATTTGGCAAATAAAATCAATTGAAAAGTAAACCGCAAGTCAATGGCATTTATCACAAAAGAAAATTACACTATACTAACAGCAACATTTATTTAACCCAATATTGTTATGAATTAACACATTTATATTACATTTATGCTAAATAATTCCTGGAAGACATTTGGGGGCTGTATGCCCTACCTATGAATGAATATGTTTTCATCTTGCCAATTTCCTCTCTTTGAAAGTGTAAAAAGAGATGAATTTATGAAAGTGGACTTCTATTAAAATATAGTTCTGATCTTTTATTACATTCAGTTTCTGTGCTAATGTCTATTGTTACGTTCACACATATTTGTAGTATGAAAATATGATTTGAAATTTGTTTCATAATTTAGAAAGAATTATTAAATAGATAATTATGTTTAAACTAGGTAATACAGACATATAAATTATTCCTTCCAAATATTTGAAAAGATTAATACTTAAATCACTAAAATGTGGGCATGCATATGCAAAAATGTTATTTTATCATATTTAATATTATATAATAAAGTGGTTTATGGTTATTCTATATGACTATATGTCTTTGTGGGATAATATAGAAAAACACAAGAAAGATAGTTTTGCTGCATTTCTAAATTTATTGAAAATTCGGTGACATATGACATTATTGGATTTCATAATTATAAAGTCTCTCCATTAAGAGAATAATTGTTTCTGGCACAAAAACAAAATGAACACTTACGTTTTCTTTTGAAAGGAAAACAAGTTTATGTTCTGCTTGATAAATAATTGGTATATAACACGTCTCCTAAAGTTTAATTTTCGTATTTTTATTCGGTAATAAGTGAGATTTCCACTGTCAGTATCTTTTTTGGTTTCTATTCACTATGGTTCCTATTTTTGAACAGCTTGTGGCAACTACACTGCAGGTTAACAGAAATAAAGCTATCTTTATTCTGTGTCAACCATCGAAGTTAGGAACAAGCAGGGAATTACTTGAAGATATGAAATAAGAGGCTAGAAACAAGGAAGTGAAAACAAGGGAGTCATTTCTTTCTTTCCTTTTTTTTTTTTAATTAAGTCTTTTGTGCATAGATCATAAGGATCCTGTCTTTTTGGGAGACATACTTGTCAGCCCAAAGCTGGAGTAGCAAATCCACACTGCTACTTGCACCTGGCTCTGTGTGAATTTGGACAAATATAAGACCACGGGAGATGGGCTTGTAAGGAACTCACTGGAGAGGACATGCCTACTTAGATACAAGCAAATTGAGAAATTTAAAAACCATGGTGAGGCCAAAGCAAATCCTTTTGAAGGCTAAATTCACCAGATTGGGTTGCTGCCCAGTAATCCCTAAAACTTTAGGAATATATAATATACAATGTATATATATATATTTTTTTTTGTGTGTGTGTGTGTGTGTGTCTGTGTGTATGTGTAGTGTGAAAGTTTCTGGCCCTGAGGTCCCTGATGGGTGGAGAATGAAAAGTGTCACTGTAACTTGTTGAAACCTTTCACGTTGGCAATTCTGCTACGTTTCAAAGAGACTGATGTGTTACAAAACAGTGCAAAAATTTATGACATATACTTTGTGGTTACTTCAGTGGATTTTAGCTAACTTATAGCTAACTCTTGGTGAGGGAAAAATAAGGCATACATGTTAAATTAATGAATTATTTAAAATTCCACCCTATTTATTAAAATAATTTCCATTTCGTTACAAACATAAGAAAAAATAGATTTGTAATTGTTTACTTGGAAAAGCTGAAATTGTCTTCTTTGTTGGATTTTGATATTTATCACAGTAGCAAATATTTAATATAACTAATTTGACCGTTTGAAAAATAATTTGATTTTGTTAATTTCCCACAATTAAACTCATCAAAGCCCATATATTATGAGAATAAAATAAAGCACAATAATGTGTGAAATTTTAACTAAAATATTTCTGTAAAAGAGTGTTTATTTTTGTATGTTAACTGTTAGAAACATTATTTTGTAATTACACATCATATTGTTTTCAGTTTAAGAACATTCTACATTCTGTTCGTAATATATATTATTTATTTAAAATATTCTGGCTGTTCTTCTTCATGGAACCATTCATTTGAAGCCATTGATCCAGGAATTCGTTTGCTCTCAAGAACTAAGACTGAAGATAAACCTCTATACTTACGATGAGAAAGAAGATAGCCACGGAATTAACACTTAATTCCCTAAACAATTATTGTATCCCTTAACAATTAGTTCAAATGCTTTTCTGGTATCTCTAAATGAATGATTTTAAAATATGACTAATAAGTAAATGGGAGGGAAGACTACATTACTTAGGAATTTTATTAGGCTGTCAATTTAAACACTCATTCCTCAGGCAACGTGCAACTTCACATTTAAATAAATGTATATTAAACACTTTAAATTGATAGCATCAGCTCTTCCCTAGGGTATGAATCATTTAGACTTTTTTAGTACACTTCTGTAAAGTATGACATTACATTACATTACTCTAATACATGAATATCTTTGATTATAAATTCTTCATTGAGAGGTAAAAGTGTATCTGTTGTGTTTAAGAAAGATGTTCGAAACACCACAAAAAGTCGTAAAATTATTATTTTTTCTATTACATCCAGAGTAATGTAATTATGTTCCAATATCAACCTTATCAATTATTTTTAAGCTAATTATTGAAACATCAAACCCCCCATATTTCCTCCATTAAGTTGTCTTCAAAAGGTAGGCCACCAGTTAAATTTAATCATTCATTCACTTAAGAATTCACAATCACATGGCATGCATGTGATTTTGTTCTGCACCTTTAGTGTTAAGATATAAACTAGTTTACATTGTTGTTACAGCGGATCATTTCTGGACACATTAGAAAATCAAATTAGAGGAGGTTGAAATAAGATACTCAATCTGCCACCCCTTCTTCTTTTCAAGAGCCTATATTTTAAAATTTCAAGTTCTACTGAAGTAAATTGTCATTTGCAAAGCTTGTCTGACCCTATTTTAAATTGATAGGAATAGTGCAGTATCAAGTCATTCCTGGGATTCAGGAATACTTTTAACAACTTTAATAATAATGATCTTTTTACTGTAAGACAGCACTTACATATTGCTAACTGATTGAGAACCAATGTGGATGGGGCATTTAAAGATGAACTAAGTCTATAGCTAAAAGCAAATAATACAGTTGTTTACTGCATTTGAAGATTGATGAAAAGGGCGTTGTTTGTTTAAAATCTTAGTGTATCATTTTCCGTGTATCCTTTTAAAACTTTGCCTGGAACGAATACCTAACATGGATTTAAAGATTTTGTATCTACTAACTTACTAGGTTATTTGTAATCAATAGCATTCTAATATTATGTTCAATAAAAAGATCAATAGGAAAGCATAGCCCTTAAATATCATTATACATAAAATCATATATAAATATTAAAGAATATTTTCCATCAACTTTTATAGATCCTTTCATGGTCATAAATGTGTAACGACTCACCAAATCGTCTAAATATTTGAGTCTGACACATAATCTATTCTTCATTTATTAAATAAATGTACCCTAGTTGATTTTTTAAAATCATACTCGTGAATTCAAATTAGTTTGTAAAATGTTAGGCAAATTAAATTTGGATTCCCCCTACTTTGAATATCTCCTTCCCTAGATTCTTCCCACCTGCTGTCATGTGTTAATTTTTTTTTAAAGCTTCATCTATTTGCAAAAAAAAGAAAGAAATTGGTATTGTCTTGTGTTGTTTCATCCTTAAAGCGAAACCATTTGCAAGAAAATTATAGGTCCCCAGTGTTAAGCTTCTTTGCATATTAATTTTGTTAGCCTTACCTCCTGTGGTCTTTAGTTCTGGAAGGCCTATTAGATAAAACACAAGATAAATTTTTCTCTTGTATCTTTGAGCTAGTAGAAAATACATCCATTTTCTCTTGAAACTGAAATTTGCAGTACTAGTCACGCGTATTTTCCCCTATTTTACAAATAGAGATTTATTTAATTAAGCATGTTAAGTACTGTAATAGTCAATATTGGTTATATTGCTGTAACCCAAGTTCCTGAGACTATGTAACATATTAATGTTAGGTAAATACAGATATTGCACAGCATACCAAACTAGTTAATGTAATAATAGAAATTTGAACTTTGAGTAAAACTCTGAAACAGTAAGAATTACTTTTTACTTTAAATATAGTTCAAATAAGATCAGAAAAGCAAATCATTCATGTGTATTGAAAATATAATGATATAAAAATAATCTATTGTATTTATTATTTCTTTTTATTGTTGCGGATTCATTGAGGGTACAAAGAACCAGGTTACATTGATTACATTTGTTAAGACCCTCCTATAATTATGTCCCTTCCCCAAAAGGTGTGTCACATACCATGATAAACAATCTATTTTAAACACAAATCACCCACTGCTTAGTGACACGATATGTGGAGAATACACCGAACAGAGGACACTTTGAAAACCCCAGATCTTACTCCTTTGTTTTCTCTTTTGGCCACATTTTATCCAAAACCCCAATTGGCTTACACTTTTTAGGTGGACCCTATTGGAATGCAAATAAATGGAAAATTTCTACACGTAGTTTAAAAGTATTAAAACCAACTTAAAGCGATACATACGATGATAAAGGTAGAGTCTGAGAGGGTGAAATAGTAATTCGAGTTGTTATGGGTTCTTTTTAGACGTTTGACTAGTTAAGAGTAGAAAATGTAGGGTGAGTTTCTGAAACTGTTCCCTTTTAGAAAATGACAGTGTGTTTTCAGTCAGAACACTAAAACCCGGGCCCATGGTACTGCCCATTGTTAAGGCTCAGGAGTTTGCTCTAGAATTTTATAACATTTCAGGGTAGTTCCTTTTTGGGGATTGTTTTTGCAGTCATCCGAAGGAAGCGACAGAAATGTCCTTTTAGGTAAAGAAGTAACATTTTGTGTATGTCACTTAAAACAAATCAATGATTCATTCAATGACAATGTTTTAAGCAGATTCTCTAGGTTCTTACATTTGTATTTTAAAAAACATGAACTTACAGACAAATGAGGGTATCATGATAAGTAAAAGCAAAGTGCTTTTCTATTTTAAGTAATATGTGTAATATTGACTGTTCTAAAATCTGTGTATTTATTATTAATAAAACTCTGCTCAAACTCTTGGAATTTCCCAAGAGTTAACACTCCACATAGTCTAAGTAGATCAACGTCCAGAAAAAACTAGAAATGGTTACTGATATATTCTTCTTATCTGAACGTAGGATAGATGAATTGGATGAATCTTTATTTATTTATTTATTTTGAGACAGAGTCTCACTCACTATGTCGCTCTGGATAGAGTGCAGTGGCATCACAGCTCACAGCAACCTCTCACTTTTGGGCTTTAGCGATTCTCCTGCCTCAGCCTCCCAAGTAGCTGGGACTACAGGTGCCCACCGCAAGGCCCGGCTATTTTTTGGTTGTAGTTGTCGTTGTTCGGCAGGCCTGGGCTGGATTTGAACACATCAGCTCCGGTGTATGTGGCTGGTGCCCTAGCCGCTGAGTTACAGGCACCGAGCCTGGATGAATTTTTAAATATAATATTATATTGAAATACAAATTTAAAAATTGATTTTTATAAAATATAAATTATATGTCAGAGTCCAGCACAGTATTTCATGGAAATCTTACATGTGTTTCTACAATGCATGTTTTTTAACGAAACATAAGAGGTGGATAAACTGTGGCCTCGAGGCCATCTGGGGCCTTCCAGATCCCCAAGTGCAGCCCCTTGACTCAACCCAAACTTCACATCTTTATTAAAAGGGATTTGTTCTATAAAATTTGAATTCAGGCAGAACGCTGCACTCAAGGACCCAAAAGGCGCTGTGTGGCCCCAAGGCCGCAGGTTTCCTAAGACTCAATTATGTTTTGTTCTCTTGCTGTCAAAATATGCTTTGTTTTCTATTACACAGCTCATAGATGTTACAATTCTAATAGCAGTTTAATAACATGTTCTTCTATGCTCTCTAATTTTATTGCTTTGTTTACACAACTATTGAAGAAAACATTATGCAGAAAAATTATTTTAACTTTCATGTATCTGATCAAAGTATAGAAATCTGAAAGCAGGGTCAAAATAGTAGGAACAGTGTCAAGAATGTCACCCGGGTTAATTTAGCTTCTCTGCTCTTCTCTGCTCTTCTCTGAGAATAACAGAGACATTGGAAGAGAAGGGTAGAGGGTGACCTGTTGTGAAATAACCTTCCAAGAGAGGTGCTGGCTACAGACCTCACCACTGTGCACGTCTGTTGTCGTTGTGCTTCAAAGCAGCAAGTAATGTTGCAATTCTAAATTAATTTAGTTTCCTTTATTTATTTGCTCTCTCATTGATGCTGACACTGGGGAAATCACATGAAATATTTGGTGTGATCCTTTAGATTTTATTAATAAAGAATGGCTAGGCTGTATTTTTAATACGTAGAAGGATAAATTTGGCAAATGCCTACGTTTTTTATTTTTAATGTAAATATTCGTTTTCGTTTAAAGTTTAAATCTTCACGTTTTCGTTCAGTTATTTGCCACACGCAAACATGTTCTTTTTAAGTCTTAAGTTTTTTATTCCAAGAAAACGAAAATTCTGCATCCACCAAGTTCCTTCAGATTTTAGCTCAAATTACTTGAGCTACATTACTTTGCTCAAATTACCCGAGCTCAAATTACTTTGTTCTTTGTCTAAGCTACTCTTCATGTGTCGTGTTCATTCCAAACTTTCATTATTATGTTCAATGTGCTTGAAAATTTTACTTATTTCTCTCTATAAGACTAAGTCATGTGCTCTCAATACCCACATTGAGCCATTCTTCACCAGCCACCAACCAGCATTTCTTTCTCTTTTGTGTGCACAGGTATATAATATATTTGTATGCTGCTTCATAGTATTGGTTACTCTTTTCATTTGTTCATATCCTATCTCCTCAAATTAAATGGTTTCTTTTTTAAATTAAAAATCCTTTGAGACAGAGTCTCACTCTGCTGCCCAAGCTAGAATGCCCAAGCATCAGCCCAGCTCACAGAAACCTCCAACTCCTGGGCTCGAGCAAGCCTACTGCCTCAGCCTCCTGAGTCTTTGGACCCCACGTCCCTGCCATAATGCCTGCCTAATTTTTCTATTTTTGGTAAAGATGGGCTCTCACTTTTGCTCACCTGGTCTGGAACTCATGGTCTCAAGTAATCCTCCCACTTTCTCATAGTGCTAGGATTAAATGATGTTTCCTGATGATAAGCTTCTGAACGTAGGATCTTTAGTCACAGAACTTAAAATCATAACAAACCCTCCTATCACCTATTTTTCTTGTGCAATGCTCCTTTCACAGTCTCAGTCTAGGATATTATGGTAGCAATAAAATGGGGGAGAGGTTTGAATGTGCGTCACTAATTCCTCAAAGTTTAAATGTAAAACAGTCAATGTCAAAGCAGGTGGATTCCCTTAGATGTGTGTGTTGCAGCTCCTGAAGGGATACAAAACATTCTTACTGTGAGCTCCAGAAACTTGAATTCACATTCTATTTTTTTATTGTTGTTACACTGTTTCACAGAAGTCTGGGCCTAAGAAAGTATGTTAAAAAATCACTAACACCAATGTGGTTATATTTTATGGTATTCTTATTTTGAGGGGTAGGGACAGAGTCTCACTTTGTCGCCCTCAGTAGAGTGCTGTAGCTTCATAGCTCACAGCAATTTCAAGCTCTTGGTCTCAAGCAATTCTCTTGCTTCAGCTTCCAGAGTAGCTGGGCCTACAGAGGCGTCTGCCACAACACCGGCTATTTTTAGAGATAAGGTCTCTTGCTCAGGCTGGTCTAAAACTCCTGAGCTCAAGCAATCCACCCACCTCAGCTCCCAGAGTGCTAGGATTACAGGTGTGAGCCACTGTGCCTGCCCTATTTTATGGTATTCTATTACCTAGTATTGTACTTGTGTAAGCAAAGTAATTAGTCTTAGGTTATTTATTTCAACAATCGTGCACCTATCCTTGATTTAACTTCACATATCATACTTATATCATTGAGATTTGTTTAGAAAGCATAAGGTAGGACTTGGGATATTGGCATTATTTGAAACATGAATTACTTGCTAAATCTATAAATCCGGGTACAGAAAATTATAAGATAATGCTGATATTTCTACTCTCAAATTAATATACTGAAAATCATGTTTTACTAAATATATTTGCATTAGAATTCTTTCTCTCACAATACGAATGAATAAATACAAACAATTTTTTTTGACAATAATATATTAAAAGGCTATTTTTTTATCCTGTACTGTGTGGGCACTATAATTTTAAGAGAGAGTGGTTCCATGGTGTAATGGTTAGCACTCTGGACTCTGAATCCAGTAATTTTAAGAGAGAAAAACCCTTAAAACAAGAATACGTTAGATTTTTATTCCTATGTTGAAATTCAGTTTGATTATTTTTGGAGTTTAAAAGGTACATTTTAAGAATTTCTCTTTTCGTCTTTCATTAATCCATCTCAGAATATGATTAATTTCCATAGTTTTAGAGAAAAGCTGACAGGGCTCTTTGCATTTCACAAACACAGAAATCCTATTCTTTTCCTAACACGGTAACAGAATGCAAGGGAAATAGATGCTGAAGTTAGGAAATTAAAAAAAAAAATGCAAGAAGTGAGACAGATTTAAAACAGAAAAAGAAACAATGCAAGCTAGATGTAGTTCAAGAAGCGGCCAGGCAGGAGTGTCCACTCTTTCCTTCCACGCTACTTCCTCTAAAACTTCTAGGAGTGACCCATGTTGCTCTTAATCATTACTTGACCAATTTGTTCTTGGGTTTTTAAATGACATGATGTGTTTTTCAGTTATTTTCTATGTTTGACTCTTACACACAGACCCACATTTATTGAACAATGAATATTCCCAGTGATGATTTTTAGTTCCTCTGTGATACTTTATTTTAAATTTACTTAACAAACATAGTTAAACTATGCACTGAAAAGGGTATCCAACGTCAATTTTGTGAGATTTGAAATGGCTAACCGAGTTTTACCACCACATCAATTCGTGGCTGTATTTACACAGAGAAATTATTGTAAATATGTGAGAGAAAAAAATTCCATTTGTGGGCCTGAACAGACACAAGCGTCTTCCCCATGTAATGGGAATTCCTGCACTTCTAACCTGTAAGGTTCTGTTGTTGCAGAGGCTGAGGGGGCAGGATCGTTGCTAGTAGTTCTGGATTAGGGAGAAAGAGCTGTTTCCCTTCTAGGTGCACGGATTGGAAGGGTAAGATCGTATAAAATCACTCTCTTCCTCTAGTTTTTCCGTATTTCGCCAGGGAAGCTGTTTTATAGAATAATGTAGAATGGTACGTATTTCTTCCCAGCAATCATATAAATAGTTCAAATAGCAGAAAATATGTTTTCCCAAATTTTGTTTTAATAAGACATTTAGTGGGCAGAAGACCCTTTGTAGCCCATGTTGAGTACATGAATTGATGTTTGACGTGACTTTCTACTGTCATTTTTTACCTCCTATAATGGGAGACAACCAGGAGTGGTATCAAGCCAGTGGCTGACTGTTTGGATGGTTTGGAACGCACATGCTGTAAGGTTAAGGCTGTCGGGATGTACTAGGGAGCCTCAAAGAACGGCAGTTGAAGAAGAAAAGAGAAAAAGTGAGGTAAAGAGAGAGACAGTGAAAAGATGTTTTAGAAAGAAACAAATATTTGGCTATACTAAATCTCAGAAAGTCCAAATAAGCAAGGATTGAAATGATTCTATACCTCCTGGTACTTAGCCCAGAGTACTGTTCTAGTGATTCACTGTAACCAGAACTTAGTGGCTTACAGCACGGATGTGTTGTTATGGCTCATGGATTACCGGGGCTGTCAGAATACTGGTGATGCTGGATCGTCTGAAGGCTTGACCAGGGAGGACCTCACAGATAGTTTCTGCCTTCGGCCGTGTGGTATTTTAGTTTTCCTCCATGTAAATAGAGAAGAGTAGCCTCGACTTCTGACCTAGAAAGAAAGCAGAAACTACCAGGCTGGATATGGACGTACAAAGATGTGAAACAGCGTAACTTCTGCTGCCATTGGGCCTACCTCAATTCAAAGGGGTGAAAACATACACTTCTCTAGATGGGGAAGTAACAAGGTCCCATAACAGAAGAATGACGGGGTTGGGAATATTGACGTGGACAGATCTAGAAAGCACATTTTACTGTAAGTTAATGATTGCAATTATTATTTGTTGCATGTTGCGTACAGCAAAATGTACCAGGAGCTTTATGTTCACTGCTATCCTCTTATTACTAAGTAAGAAAACCAACTCAGTGTGTTTAAAGGAAATTTCCAAGGTGTTGTAGCTAAAAAGGTAGTAAATACCCACATGTAGTTATTTTTTACATTTAATGTAGACTATAGGGCTTATGATATTTTCCATACTTATTCATTTATTTAATTAATAATTTTTTTTTGAGACGGTCTCTCACTTTGTCTCTCTCAGTAGAGTGCCCTGGCATCATAGCTCACAGCAATCTTAAACTCTTGGGCTCAAGTGATCCTGTTGTCTTAGCTTCCAGAGTAGCTGGGACTACAGGGACCTGCCACAATGCCTGGCTATTTTTAGAGATGGGGTCTTGCACTGGCTCAGACTGGTCTTGAACCTATGAGTTCAGGCAATCCACCCACCTCCACTTTCCAGCGTTGCTAGGATTACAGGTGTGAGCCAGGGTGCCCAGCCAATATTTATCTTTAAAATAATATTTAATAAGAAATACTTGTCCTGGCTCAGTGCCAGTAGCACATTGGTTATGGTGCCAACCACATACACTGAGGGTGGTGGCCCAACCTGGGCCACCTAAACAACGACAACTGCAACAAAAAAATAGTGGAGCATTGTGGGGGGTGCCTGTAGTCCCAGCTACGTGGGAGGCTGAGGCAAGAAAATCGCTTAAACCCAAGAGTTGGAGGTTGCTGTGAGCTGTGACGCCACAGCACTCTACTGAGGGTGACATAGTGAGACTCTGTCTCAAAAATAAAAAAACAAAATACTTGTCCTGTTGTGTAGGAAACAGGAAGGAAGACAAGATAGAAGTAAGAGAGCGAGGGAGAGCAAGAGAAAGAAAAAGGAGGAGAAAAGGAGAAGGAGAATCAGAGGAGGAAGATGGAACTGGAAGGAAGAAAGACATGCAAGGTCTATAAAAACAGCAGCTTTCCAGCTGTGCTTGCTCCTCAATCCCAAGTGCCAAGGCTAGTAGTCAACAAATATGTGTTACATGATTAAAAAATATTTTTAACTGTTTCTCTTTTTGACAGTCATAATTAACACTACAAACAATAAGTTTGATATTTGCGTATGTGACACTTTTCCTTAAAGTATTGCCTTATGACAAGTTTGGGGAGCATACTGATAATTAACTTATATTTCATAAATGCCACCACTTTTGTAATCATCAAAATGCATTAGGTAGTTAGTATTATTAAGACAGAGCTCGTTTTTTATTTTTGAGACAGGGTCTTGCTCTGTTACTTGGGCTGGGGTACAATAACATTACCATAGCTCACTGCAACCTCAGACTCCTGGGGTCAAGCAATCCTGCTGACTTAGTCTCCTAGGTAGCTAGGATCACCGTGGGTCCTCCCACCCCATACTTTATTGCTTAGGCTGATTTCAAACTACTGACCTCAAGTGATCCTCTTGCTTCTGCCTCCCAAGGTTCTGGGATTCTATGTGAGAGCCACCATGCTCCATAAGACACAAAGTATTCACTATTTCAAAGAAAGTAGAAAAGTATTAAGACACTAACCACCCCCCTTATGTATATATCAATCGATGATACAGAGCTTAGAATCAAAAAGTTAAATGTGGTGTGTCTTCGTATATACATGAAGTTAAACGTCTATAAATGTAAACACATATAAAGATAAAAGAAATGTATACCATCGGTTTTTATGTTTAAAAAAAGAGTTCAGGAAGAATCTTTTCCTTAGTATGAAAACCTGCCATATGTCACTGGCTTTTTGCATAGGAAGACATTTGAATAAGAAAGAGTCGGTGTCCATCCACAAGAACACTCCCAGTGTCCCATTACTCTGAGGTTACGGAAGGGAGCCATACAGAGAAGGGACCCATATATGTGAGGAATTGCCAGAAAAATATAGAGCATTTGCAAACAGAACTTCTCTTTCTGGCTTCAAGGCTGGTAGGTAGAATCTTTAGAATGTTGCCCTTTTCCTTTTTCAAATTTTTCTCTTTGGCTCTTCTGTGTGATCTTGTGCCTTCTGAACTTAACAGTAACTGTGCAGACATCCTGCACAGTACCTAAAGTTCTGGCTATAGTCAATGAAAGAATTTAGGGACTAGTTGTAAAATCCCTAGTGACCCACAGACTTCCGAAACTTACATTTATTTTAAGAGGGAAAATTGCTTTTAACAGATACAACTCAGCTATTAGGGAGGGCTTTAAATTAAGGCATGCGTGGTATTGCTCCACAATAATACCTGATAGTTTTAGCACTCATAATTTTAAAAAGATTTCAATTGGTAAGAATGATAAACTTGAATTTTTAAAAATTATAGAGACAAATTGAAACTCACCATTTAGGTTTCAATGAAGCCATTGGACTATTTTTACATGGTCAAAAGAATTTAGTTTACTTCTGTTTCAATGTAAACTGACATTATAATGTTTTCAACAACAGCATCAACAAAACTTGAATCATTTGAATGTTCTTTTTATTTATTTTTATTTTTTGAAAGAGAGAAAAGACAGGTGAGAGAGCACTAAATGTTCTTTTTATTAGAAGTTAAAAGTATAGTGTCTGGAATATGAAAGAAATTGATTAAAAATTATTTCAAATGATAAATATTAGAAATTACTAGAGGAAAACCAGAAAATAAAAGTACTAAGTCAAAATGATATAATATCTAGTTTTTGTCTTACAGTTAACTGGTGGACAAATTGAAATCCAGCAATGTTAATTAATTTCCCTGTCTGCTCGTGAAGAATAAGTCATTTATTCATTCAATGAATAGCTGTTGGGCACTGCCATGTGCCAAGCACTGTACTTGGTTCTGGAGATTGAAGTGGGAAAAAATTTTTTTTCTGTCTTTTTGAGACTTCCATTGCTTTTTTTGCTTTGTGACAATTAAACAATCAGAACAGAGTGGTATTTTAAATTGTAATTTTAGAGCTAAAAATCTTCAAAATATTTTAATGATAACCATCCTTGCCTACAAAAATGCTGCAGAAATTCTTTATGTAGAGATTTATATTCACTTGACGCAGACAATTCAGCTGCCTTTAAATTTAAAGACAACATTGAACACAAGATCCCATCATCTGGATAAGAAACTTAAAAAGAAAAAGGAAAAAACCATGATGTGAATTTTACTTGACAAGGGCTAACAACAATATTGAATCTGTAGAGGTTGGTCTGAATCGGACAGCCCACCCTTCTCCGACTTTGATTTCGGCGTCCCCATGTGTATTCACGCCACGTACTGTATGGGTCAGCGGGCTGAAACCACATGTTGTTTGAAGTAGTTAACAGTATCAAAGAAGCAGATGGAGGATGCTCAAGGTTGATGAGAATTCCATTCTTGAATGTTTCATCCACCATTGGGAGTTTCTTCTAAAATGCCTAGATTTAATCAGGTGTGGTTTTTATCAATGTGAGCTCAAACTTTGCTTATTATATTGACATTCTCCACTTTCTCAAAATATATGTCAGAATGAATAAATACAACGCTGACAAAGCTCCCACATTTAATGTAAGAATGGATGTGGACTTGCGGGTGGCCGTACCCACATACGTAGATAACACGGTATGCATACGAACGTTATGCAAGTATGATTTCGGAGTGGTTTTCCATAAAATACAGTTATTGGATTATATTGTAGCATTATTAACTTGAGTGACTCATGAAGCACATATGAAATATTCTATTCTTATTTTGAGGAACTTTTCCTATGCCCCAAGTTGGTTTCTCCTTTTGGTGAATAGAGCTGAGACAGGTGAAGCAACTTCTCTAAGATCCCAGAGTTAGGAAGGGGACTGGTCAGGAATTAATATGTGACATTCTTACTAGTTTGTTCCTGGGTTTCTTTTACCCTTTGATTATTCTCTGATTTATGGCTTCTCTGATTATCCAGACCCAGTTTGGGTTTCAAACATGTTTTTCTATTTTCTGTGTATCAGCACTAAGATAGTAGTACAAAGAGAAAATGTTTAGAGTGGAGCTTCTCTCCTGTATTGCGGTGTACACACACACACAGAGACACCACACAGCGGTTTTCCAGAGGCACCAACGGGTCTTCCAGAGGAAAAGTAATTCAAAGGAGTTAGGTTTAAAACAAAAATTAAAACCTGTTTGAAGTGCTACTTGGGAGGCTGAGGCAGGAGAATCGCCTAAGCCCAAGAGATGGAGGTTGCTATGAGCTGTGATGCCACAGCACTCTACCGAGGGTGACATAGACTCTGTCTCTAAAAAAAAAAAAAAAAACTACTATTTACAGTGGCTCCTGCCTGTAATCCTAGCACTCTAGGAGGTCAAGGCAGGCAGATTGCTTGAGCTCAGAAGTTCTAGGCCAGCTTGAGCAAGAGTGAGACCCTGTCTCTACCAAAATTAGAAAAACTAGGTGAGAATTGTGTCAAGTGCCTGTAGCCCCAGCTACTCGGCAGGCTGAAGCAAGAGGATCACTGGAGCCCAAGAGTTTGAGATTGCTGTGAGCAATGAAGTCATGGGTATCCCAGGGTAACAAAGTGAGACTCTGTCTTAAAAAGCAAAAGCACAACAAATCTGAAAATTAATAATACTTAAATGAAATTTGATTTGAATAAAGCTCTACAAAGAAGGCCAAGCAACCATGACTTTTTAATTTATTTTTTTATTGATACATAATATTTGTACATAGTTATGGAGCACTTGTGTACTTTTGTTATAGGCATGTGCTTTAAAAAAGTTTTTACTTTCAATTATTATGAGTACATACGAGTTACATATTTATATTGTACATATGATTTTTGATACAGACATATAATGCGCATTAATTAAATCAAGATAATTGGAGTATCCACCACCTCAATAATTTATCATTTCTTTGTGTTAGGAACATCCCAATTATACTCTTTTAGTTATTTCAAAGTGTACCATAACATACTGTTGACTATAGAATGTGTTTTGTTTAAGTCAGGGTATTTAGGAGATCCATCACTTTGTAGATATCCTTAGGTATTGGAAACATTTCAAGACTTCTCTTCCAGCTATTTTGCCATGCTGTTGTTTTGAGACAGTTTCACTCTGTAGCCCTGAATTGAGTGCTGTGGTGCCATAGCTCACAGACACCTCAAACTCCTGGGTTCAAGCAGTCATCTTGCTTCAGCCTCCTACAGGTGCCCACAACTCCCAGCTATTATTTTTAGAGACGAGGTCTCATTCTTGTTCAGGCTCATCTGGAACTGATGAGCTCAAGCGATCCACATGCCTTGACCTCCTCCCAGAGTGTTTAGGATTTTAGGTGGGAGGCACCCTGCCAAGCTTCCTCTGGCTATCTTGAAATGTACAATATATTTTTGTTAACTTCTCTGCTATTGAACATCAGAATTTATTCTTGGCTGGGTGTGGTGACTCATGCTACTTATCCCAACACTTTGAGAAGCTAAGGTGGGAGGATCATTTGAGGTCAGGAGTTTTAGACGAGCCTGAGCAACAAAGAGACATCCCATTTCTGCAAAAAAAAAAAAAAAAAAAATAGAAAAGTTAGCTGGGTGTGGTGGTGCACGTCTTGTAGCCCCAACTATTCAGGAGGCCGAGCCAGGAGGATCTCTTGAGTCCAGGAATTTGAGGTTGCAGTAACTATGATGATGCTACACATTCTAGCCTGGTCAACAGAACAAGAATCTATCTCAGGAAAAAAATATAGGAACTTATTCCTTCCAAGTAACTGTATAATCAATCCCAGCCTTCCATAATTATCATTCAAGTCCATTTCCATGAGATGATGATTCTTCTTTTTTTTCCACTACGCCATGTGAATGAGAACATGAGATATACAATCACCATAATTTTACCCAATATTGCCATTTTGGGGTGAACATTAAGAAATATGAAAGAATAGCCAGGCATTGTGGCGGGTGCCTGTAGTACCAGCTACTTGGGAGGCTGAAGCAAGAGATCACTTGAATCCAAGAATCTGAGGTTGCTGTGAGCTAAGATGGCACAGCACTCTACCAAGGGTGACCAAGTGAGGAAAAAAAAGAAAAGAAATCTGAGAGATAAAGCTGAAAATGTAAAAGAAACTCATGGTTAAATGTGTATTACTATGGTTGTAGGTGACATAAGTAAATTCATCACCACATTTACATTTATGTTTAGGTGAATGGTCATTATGTGACGTATTTAGGAAATGATTACTAACAGAAAGGGCAATGGCCCTGAATATGTAACTTTGTATTCTGTTTTTTCTACGATATTTTATCATGAGCTTTTCATGTTTTTTCTTGATTGGACACGTATTCTTCCATTTGGATAGGCATAATATGTGCTGTTTCACAGTCATTTGCCATGTTTTATTGGCAATCGTCCTACTATTTTTTTCAGTTATGTACAAATTAGCAATTAACAGATTTGTGTATGATTTTCTTTCCATATTTGTCATAATATAGTTATAGTAGATTTCAAGCAGAGTTTCAGAGTCAAAGAACATGAATATGTTCAAGAGTCTTGTTATATGCTGGTGATATTTTTCCCAGAAATGTTTAAAAATATTTTTATTTCCACCAGCAATATAGGAGAGTTTGAGTCAATGTTATGTTCTAAAACGTATCCATGTTGCTATTGTTCATTTATTCCAACGAATGAATGTTTCATCGTATGAATAAACCACAATTTATTGTTTCATTATTATAAACACATAAGTATGCTACCCTGTTTTCCTGAAAATAAGACGTCCTCCGAAAATAAGACCTATTTTCAGGAAAGATAAGACGTCCCCTGAAAATAAGACCTAGTGCATCTTTGGGAGCACACCTTAAAATAAGACACTGTCTTACTTTCGGGGAAACAGGGTAATTAGGTAAAGTTCAAGTTGTATTGGAGCCCTTCACCCAAGGAGCATGCTGAACTCTGTCACAGTTTGCACATTATAGTTTTTCTACTTTTAGTAGAGACAAGGTCTCACTCTTGCTCAGGCTGGTCTTGAAGATTCATTCATATATTATGGACACATAAGTATGCTGATTACAATAGATAGTTAAACACATGTATACTTGTGTGCACATATGATAATTTCTTTAGAACGCCTACTTAGAAGTAGAATTTCTGATTCATGGGCACATGTATCATCACTTTTTGTAGGTATTGGCAAATTATACCTCTGTCACATATTAAAATGTTAATTAATATATGAATGAACCTGCTTATGGGAGCTTTTTTTTTTACCCCATTGATCCACTTTTCTATGCCTGTGTCAATACTACCTGTTTTGGCAAAAGGCTTGACATGTAGTTGAAAATTCCTAAAATTTTGTGCTGTTTCAAAGTCATCTGGCTATTCTTAGCATTTTGTTATTATCACGTCAACTTTAGGTAAGCTTATCACGTCCCTTACTGGTATTATGATTGAAGTTGCATGAAAATTTCATTTTGCTGGCAATAAATTTATTTACTGCAATAAGCCTTCCCATCCATGAACATAGCATTTCTCCTTGATTTATTTTTTCACTTTTTTTGCATGGTACTGCAATTATTTCCATGAAAGTTTTATATAATTTTGTTAGATTTATTTTTTGGTACCTTAATTTTTTTTTGATATAATAATGACATCTTTTATTTATATATTACATATTATAGTTGGTTAGTACTGGTACATAGGCACACAATTGATTGTTGTGGGTTGATGTTTTATTCAGCAATCTTATTGATTCTTGTATTTTAAAAGCTCACTCCCCACCTGTAGGTTCTCTTGGATTTTCTATGTGGACAGTAATTTCATCCATAAATAAATTTTTGATATACCTCCTCATTCTTATATTTTATTTCTTTTTCTTCTTGCTTTGGCTGAGATCTGTAGTATGTTGTAAAAATAAGTGGTCATAGAAGACTTCATTGTCTTTACCTTAATTTAATGACAATGGCTCTAAACGTTTATCATCATAATGTTTACCGTGAGGTTTTTGTTCATGATGCCTGAATGGGTTGAGTATCATAATATTACATTTTATTAATTTGTGTTGTTATTGTTTTATTTCTATGGCAGTGACTATATGATTTTGAATCTCATTTTGGCAACGTGTTGTATTTCATTAATTGTTTTTCTGATTCAGAATTATCTTCTATTCTTGATATAAATTTTATCGTCATCATAATTATGGTTTGATTTACTTATAATTTAATTTTTACATTATTTGAAAATCAGCAAGGTTTTCAATCCTTTTTAAATAGTATTCTTGCCCTATAAGGTATCAAGATTATATCACATTCATAAAATTAATTAACTTCCAATCTTTTAAAAAATAATTTGGAATAATTGTTATAAGCTATAAATTATCTCTCCTCCCCCCCCCCCCGTGGAGGCAGAGTCTCACTCTGTTGCCCCAGGCTAGAATGCTGTGGCATGGGCCTAGCTCACAGCAACCTCAAGCTCCTGGGCAAGTGATCTTCCTGCCTCAGCCTCCCAGGGTAGCTGGGTCTACAGGTGTGCATTACACCCAGCTGTTTTTCTTTCTATTATTTTGGTAGAGATGGAGTCTTGCTGCTGTTGGGCTCGTCTCTAACTTCTGAGCTTACGCAATCCTTCCACCTCCACCTCTCAAGAATGTCAGGATTATAGGCATAAGCTGCTGCACCTGGCCAATTATCTCTTTCTTGATGCTTTGCATGAAACTATAGCTCTAGTATCTTTTCAATCGTAACATTAAAAAATAATTGAATCGATATTTAATAGTTTATTAGCGTCAAATTTAGTACTTTGAATTTTTATCATTATTATCTAAGTGGATAGGTAGAGATTAAAATTATTATTTATATATGATAATTTAATTTAATTTAATGATAATTAAAATTATCATTATTATCTAATTGGATAGGTAGAGATTAAAATTATCAATATTTAATAGTTTATTAGCGTCAAATTTAGTACTTTGAATTTTTATCATTATTATCTAAGTGGATAGGTAGAGATAAAGTGCTTGTATTTAATAAATTTTGATTGATTTGGGGTAGTATTTCAAGTTTTATATTTTAGAAAATCCAGAAATATCACTTCTTATTTCAATGGCAAGAGTTTGTTTTTGAACCATGTACTTTGGAACATTGAACAGGCTAAAATATTTGTGTGTTTAATTCTGCAAAGAAGAATGGGACTAGCAGTATTCTTTGTACCTGTAAGCCTTGAAAAGCTTCCTAACTGCACAATTATAAACATGGATGGGCTTCATGTAATGTGAATAAAATAGGGAACTATCTCATGGCTTTTCATTTTTTTAAGCCTTTTTTTTTGCTTTTGAGCAGAGTCTCATTTTGTTGCCTGTGGTAGAGTGCTATGGCATCATAGCTCACAGTAACGTTAAATTCTTGGGCTCAAGTGATCCTCTTGCCTCAGCCGCCCAAGTAGCTGGGATTACAGGCACCTGCTACAACCCTCAGCTGTTTTTAGAGCTGGGGTCTCGCTGTAGCTCAGGCTGGTGTTGAACTCCTAAATTCTGGCAATCCATCTGCCTTGGCCTCCCAGAGTGCTAGGATTACAAGCATGAGCCACCGCACCTGCATTTTTAAGTCTTTAAGACACAATTTCTGATTACAACAGCAATGAATTTTCTAGATAGCATGTGTGATTGTCACTTTGGATTTTATTTTTAACTTAGAATGCTATTTCTCATGAAGAAATTGTACCTTGAAGATTGCAAACTTTCACATATTAAATGAATATGTAGTTGGAACTCAGACGTACCTACTTTAACAAATAACCACTTATCAGTGAAAAGTAGGTGCAATTAGGTAATTGAATGTTCTAAAATCATGGTTTACAACTTCATTTTGCATGATGACAAGCTTAGAAAAATTAAGAATATTTTTAAGTGGCACATTCGTAAATTAATAGGAATAGCTTTATTTTTTCAAGTAAGAATCATTTATATTTCTCCTTTGATGATGTTTTATGGAATAAAATGAGAAAAAGAGAAACAGATTTCTTTATTTCTTTATTTACTCGTTTATTTTACCACTGACATATTATATCTTGGGAAATAGCACACCTAGGAGCAACTTTAAATATTTTTCTCCCTTAGATTTTTTTTTTTTTTGATACTTCTTTGTACATATGCCTTATCTCATTCTAGCTTTGTAACAACTCACTTCTCAGGCTAAGGCTGGAAGGCATGAAATGCCTTGAGGTCTCCAAGGAGCTTGGCTGTTGATCTGGGCCTTGCCTTTTGAAATGCAGTATCAGTGGAGCACTGTGAGTCCTAACATGGACCCAAAGGTTGCAGCACCCCAGGGCTTTTTTCTCTAGTTAAGAGGGTCAAGTAGAAAAGGCCATTCCAACTCTTGAGTATCAACAGCACCAGGAGCCCTCAGAGGGCTGCTTCTCCTCAGGGAGCGTTTAATGGCTTTAGTTCCTGAAGGACCCAGCTTGCTTTGTATCTTGTCCTTGGGCCAAACAAAATTACAGACAAAAGAGACTGGAAGTGCACACATCTAAATTTTATTGTGATGGTCTTAAGATGGTGAGGTTAGAGTCCAAGTCATACCACATACAAAAATACATTATCTATGAGCAGCAGTGATTTCCCAGCTGCGGGATTCTAGGCTTGTAACATTTCTTCAGTGTTGTCTCTGTATAGCCTAAGTTGTATGCACATAATAAGTACAGCTTTTGCAGTTAAGGAACACTTATTTTTTTAATTTCAGATTTAAGGTATGAGGGTACAGACAATTTGGTCACATTGATTGCACTGGTTAGGTAAAGTCCCACTTGTAGTTTTGCCCCTCACCCAGAAGGTGTGCCACGCATTCCTACATTGCACCTGTTAGCTGAGAGCACAGGAAACATTGTGATTTAAAAAATAAAAAGGAACAATGAAAAAAGGACTGAACAAAGTCAACAGCATTGAAAGAAACATTGTTTGGAGTCTCCTGAGTCTGTGATTGACATATAGTTACCTGAATTAAGTCAATAGTTTGGTGCTGTTATAAATTTTACTCTAGTCTCTCTCCCCAAAGCAAAGCTAATTGGAATGTGTGAATGCATAGAGTTTACATTAAATATATATCAGAGTTTACATATTTTGTGTATATATATGTCTATAGACATAAACTTACTGAAACACATAGAAGTTTTCAAGAATTTTCAGTTCGTCAGTTTGTTCAGATTAACTGATTTACGAAGTAGGTGTGCATATGTGTCTGTTTCAAATTTGTTAAACTGAAAATGACAGATTAGAATTAATGGCTATTAAAAGAATATATCCAAAGCTTCAACATCTCGATATGAAAACATCAAATAATCCAATTAGAAATAACGAAAGTTCTGAATAGACATTTCTCAAAAGAAGACACACAAGGGGCCAATAAACGTGAAAAACCCGCAACATCATTAATTATCAGAAAAATGTAAATCACAATGACAATGAGGTATCATCTCACCCCAGTTAAAATAGCTTTTACCAAAAATATGGGCAATAATGAAGGCTGGCAAGGATGTGGAGAAAGGAGGTCCCTCAAAACCATTGGACAGAAAGTGTAATAAATTAGTGCAACCACTATAGAGAGCAGTATGGAGTTTCCCCCAAATACTAAAATGAGAACTACCATATGACCCAGCAATCCCATTGCTGGGTATGTATCAAAGGAGCGGAATTCAGTATAGTCTGCATTTATTTATTTATTTATTGCAGCACTATGCACAAAAGCCAGGATTTGGAACCAAACTGTCTATTAACACATGAATGAATATGAAAATCACGGTACATATACACCGTGAAATAGCAGATAGCCACAAAATAGGAGGAAAATGTGTCATTTGCAACAACACGGATGGAACTGGAGAACATTATGTTAAGTGAAATAAGCCAAGCACAGAAACAAAAATCTCCTATGTTCTCGCTTATATGTGGGAGCTGCATGTCCGAACAACTGATCTCCTGGAGATGGAGAATAGAATGAGGGTTACCAGGGGCTGGAAAGAGCAGGGGGCAGTGGGGGGGAAAGTGCAGGATGGTTAATGGTGCAAAAATACACTTAGATAGATAGAATGAACAGTATTTGATAGTACAACAAAGTGCCTATAATCAACAACAAGTTAAGGCATATTTTAAAATAGCTAAAAGAGTAGAATTGGAATGTTCCAAACACAAAGAAATGATCAATGCCTAAGATGATAGATACTTCAATCACTCTGATGTGAATAATTCACATTGTATGTCTGTACCCAACATCAATATACTGCATACATATATATATATAATTATTATGTACCCATCATAATTAACATTTAAAAATTAAATATAAATATATAAAGTCTAGGGACATTTATAAAAACTTAATCTGTACAAAATCCTTTAAGTGTGTAAACACATGCATACCACCTAATATTCTGAAGTTAAATAAGTAAATAAATAAAAGAAAGAGGGAGAAAAACAAAACGAAACAAAAGAAACACCTTAATTTGGTTTCTATGTAATAGTTTAGTATGCGTTACTTGATTTTTTTCTTTTAGTGCCTTATATTACAATTTAAATATGCTGCCTAGATGTTCTTATGTTTGTACAGAATTACAAGATGTTACGATCACCAGTGCAAATATTACAAAGCATAATAGTTTGTTTTACATAATTATGTAATAAAAATTTCAAGGCAGATGCTTTGAGTGAAACAACCACAACACACAAACCTCAGGAATCCTCCTGTGCTATAAACTAATAAGGTCTATACTCAGCTTGTCTAGGCCACCTGACTTTATTTTGTATCTTTCCAAACCAGAAGGAAAATATCCTTTATATCTTACAATGGTCAAGACAGAACCAACATTCTTTTTATGGTTTTCAAATCCCTTTTTTTTTCTGACCATAGATTCTTTACTTAAAGCAATCTACGGTGCCTTCTGAATGTATGAACTCCAAAGTAAGCAATCTCAATTTTATAATCAGATGCTTGGTTAACATCATCTATGAAAGCAAATATATTCCCATTATTTTGTTTGCCACATACCAAGTATATTACCGTGTACCAGACTTAGAATTACTAAGTGTTAAAAAAAATTTTTTTTAATCTTAACAGAATAAGATGTTACCATTAAAAATATGTAATTTACTTAAGAAACAAACTAAAAGTGGGAGTTACAGGAATTTTGTTCTAAAAGTTCACCTAGATTCCAGGGGCCCCAAACTGAACCTTTTCTGTGTCAGAAATTGTTGCTTACATTCATTCATGGTCTTAAGGACTTTAGTTATTGGGGCAGTTTGGGACAATAGAAAGAAATCTATAGAAAGAAATTTACAACGAGAAAGGCTGCAGAGGAGTCTTGTTGCCAAGCAGATACTTTCCAGTTTACTATCTTGCTTTTTGTTAGTTGAAAAGTAGGTATATGCTGTAGTTGCTCCTTGGATTCTTTCTTTTTCTTCTGCCCTTCGTTTTCTATTTAGGCAACAAAATAAGTCAATCGGGTTTGCAGCTTCTCAAGTTACCCACAGTCATAGAAAAGTAACAATGAAGAGGGAAAGAAATTCCACTGTTAGAATGTAGCTGCTGAACCAGCTCCTGGAGAGAGATGGGAGAGCCGGTCAACTATTGTTTTCCCATCTTCAAAAAACGGGTTTATAAACAAATGTATTTATTCTTTTTAAATTTTAAGTTTTACAGATACATAATAATTGCATATATTCATGGAGTACATGTGATGTTTGACACAGACATATAATGTGAATTAATCAAACCAGAGTGATTGGGTGGTCTATCACCTCAGGTATTGATCATTTCTTTGTGTTAGGGACATTCCAATTCTTCTCTTAGGTATTTTAAAGTAAACCCTACCTTATTGTTGATTATAATCACTTGGTTTTACTATCAAATATTGTTCATCTAAATATATTTTTGCACCCATTAGCCTTCCCCACTTTATCCCCACTGCCCAGTCGTCTTCCCAGCATCTGGTAACCAACCTTCTACTCTGTCTCCAGGAGATCAATTATTTTAATATTTAGCTCCTACACGTGGTGAGAACGTATGAGATTTTTTGTTTTTGTACTTGGCTTATTTCACTTTTCATAGTATCATCCGGTTCCATCCATGTTATTGCAAAAGACACGATTTCGTTCTTTTTTGTGGCTATGTGCTATTTATGGTATTTACGTACTGTAATTTTCTTATTTATTTGTGTGTTAATATCTTGATTTCAAATCTTGGCTTTTGTGCATGGCGCTGCAATAAACCCAGGGCTACAGATACCTTTTGAATATACTGAATCCCCTTTCTTTGGCCTAGCAGTGGGACCGCTAGGTCATATGGCAGTTCTATTTTTAGTTTTTTGAGGAAACTACATACTGTTCTCCGTGAAGGTTGCACTAATGTATTACACATTCTGTCCAATGGTGTTTGAGGGATCTCCTTTCTCCACATCCTTGCCAGCCTGCATTATTGCCTGAAGTTTTGATAAAAGCTATTTTAATTGGGGTGAGACGATATCTTCTCATTTGTCTTATTGTCATTTTGATTTACATGTCTCTGATGTAAAATGATGAAAAAATGTTGAGCATTTTTTCATATTCTTCTTGGCCACTTGTATGGCTCCTTTTGAGAAATGTCTGTTAAGAACTTTTATCTATTTTAATTGGATTTTTTGATGTTTTCCTATTGAGATGTTTGAGCTTCCCATACATTCTAGGTTTTAATCCCTTGTCAAATGAGTAGTTTGCCAGTATTTCCCCCCCATTCTGTGGAATTGTCACTTTACTTTGCTGACTGCTTCCATTACGGTGCAGAAGATTTTTTTTTTCTGTTGATGGGATCTCATTTGTCCAATTTTTCTTTGATTGCCAGTGCTTTGTGGGTATTCCTCAAGAATTCTTTGCCCACTTCAATGTGTTGATGTGTTTCTCCAGTGTTTTCTGTTGGTAGTTTTATAGTTTCAAGTCTTAGATTTAAGTCTTTAATAATTTTTATTTGATTTATGTATATGATGACAGATGAGTGTCTAGTTTTCTTCTTTTGCATATGGATATTATATTGTGCTAGCATGAGTCATAGAAGAGATTGTCCTTTCTCCACTGTATATATTTGATTACTTTGTTGAAGATAATTTCCCTATAGATGTATGGAAAATGTATTTATTCCTGAATGACAAACAAACTTATTCCAAATTTGACAAAAAATTTATTTGAGGGCCAGATGTACTGATCATGCCTGAAATCCTAGCACTCTGGGAGGCTAAGGCAGGTGGATTGCCTGAGCTCAGGCATTTAAGACCAGCCTAAGCAAAGCAAGACCTCGTCTCTACTAAAAATAGAAAAAAATAGCTGGGCATCGTGGTGGGTGCCTGTAGTCACAGCTACCTGGGAGGCTGAGGCAAGAGTATCTTGAGCCTAAGAGTTTGAGATTGCTATGAGCCATGATGCCACAGCATTCTACCCAGGGTGACAGAGCGAGACTCTGTCTCCAAAAATAAGTAAATAAATAAATGTGTCTTTCTTACAATAGAAAAATCAAACAAGAATCTAATTAATGGATCTTATAAAAATTGTTTCCATTTAATTCACTCCTAAAAGGCAAAAAATATATAAATTTGGGAAATACGTAACTTAAAAATAAAGGATGAACCCCAGCATAATTTAAATAATTGATGAAACAATAGTAGGTATCATTAAAATAAAATCAGTCTATGTGGTTTTAGGGAATATCCTAACATTACATTTTTAAAGGAGCATGTGAAGCTTATTAGCTATTTGACATAATCATCAAAAATCATATCATTGTATACAGTTATGATTTAATAAAAAAATTAATTTTAAATTTAAAAAAAAAATAATAAGCAGGCCAGGCACAGTGGCTCATGCCTACAATCCTAGAACTCCAGGAGGCCAAGGTGGGAGGATGGCTTGAGCCAGGAGTTTGAGACCAGCCTGAGCATAAATGAGACCCAGTCTCTACAAAAAATAGGAACAAACAATTAGCCTAGTGTTGTGGCGGGCACCTGGAATCCCAGCTACTCCAGAGGCTGAGGCAGAAGAGGGATTGCTTTAACCCAGGAGTTTGAGGTTGCTGTAAGCTAGGCTGATGCCAAGGCTCTCTAGCCCTGATCTCTAAAAATAGCCAGGCATTGTGATGGCTTCTGTAGTCCTAGCTACTTGGGAGGCTGAACCAAGAGGAATCATTTGAGCCCAAGAGTCTGAGGTTGCTATGAGCTAAGACACCATTGCACTCTACTGAGGGTAACAAAGTGAGACTCTGTCTCAAAAAAACAAAAAAGTCATTTGCTATTTACTGACACTGGAGTTTTTCTGTAAAACTGCAAAAGACCTGTTATAAGCTACTGCTTACCTGCGTCATTTAGGGGTACAGCTGTGTCTGTAGAGATGGCAGTGCTCCCATCTCGCAGCGTTCTTAATAGAGAACACAGATGTTTAAAAAAAAAAACGTATTGAGTGAAGTGAGATTTCTTAGGTGGGGAATCATGCTTTTGTCATCTTATTATACACAGGAATGTTTTTGTATACTGTCTTTGTTTTTGAAGGACAGAGAAGTTTTCCTTTGAAGGAACTTGATCAGAATATTCACATCACAATCTCCACTTGCGTCACTAATGTAATAATAGTCTCTGAGGATTCTGGCAGTTCTGGGTCTTTCCTCCCTTCTTTTTCTCTCTACAAATGCTTTGCATGTAGTTGCTGTAAAAAAGGCTTTCCAGTACCAGAGTTTCAAAGAAAGATTCTTTTGTATTACTAATGATGGAAAAATATGTAGTAATCCTGCTAAGAAACAAAACTTTAGAAACAAAAACTACCTTAATGAATGTCCACCTCAGTAACTGGAACTCTAATATATTTTCACACTCAGAACCTTATTATGTGACTGAGTTCTTGATGGTAAGAGAACACCAAAGGCGACATTTTTCCCCTAACTTTAAAAGAGTAATTCCTTGGCTTTCTGAAATGGAGGAGACATCGCATTGCCCCTTTAATGTATTTTGTCAGCTCATGCTTTGCTTGGGAAGGTATTAAGGTATTAAAACATTTCACACTTTGATGTATCCAAAGATTAGTTTTAAAACAAGTATTTGGGGCAGTGTCTGTGGCTCAAGGAGTAGGGCGCCGGCCCCATGTACTGGAGGTGGCAGGTTAAAACCTGGCCTCAGCCAAAAACTGCAACAACAACAATAAAACCCCCCCAAAACAAAAAAAAATATTTGGGGCAGCACCTGTGACTCAAGGAGTAGGGCATCAGCCCCATATACTGGAGGTGGTGGGTTCAAACCCAGCCCCAGCCCAAAACCGCAAAAATCAAACAAAAAACAACAAACAAATATTTGGCAACACATGATAGGCTATTCATAATACAGAATTTCATAAGCATTAACATTATAATGGAGATAAAAACCTACATAAATATTGATTGGGAAGCTCAATTTAGATTGACCAACCGGGCTAATTACAGAAGTAGGAGCAAATGGAAACGGTCGGGGGAGCTACTGCTTGGTGACTGAATCAGGCTCTTCTGTCCTTGGAGCCGGAAACACAGTTTCCACACATAGACTGCCCTCTACCCTCCTACAGAACAACTGGAGCCTTCCCTCAGGTAACTAATTACTAATAGGCCACGAACAAGAAGAGTCTGGAGAACTTATTGCTGATGAGACTTTATCTGGGCTACAACCTCCAGACCAGCATACCATTGCATTGAGCATAAAACTCATGGTCTTTACTGCAGCGTAACTGGCTCTCCATAGTCTGACATCTGCTGACTACTGTATGACTTCCTTCCTTTCTGAGCTTCCTCATCACTCTTCTCTAAAACCCCAGGCTTCTTTGCTTCAAATGCTGTGTCTTCCTTAAAGCCTTTCATATATTATTGTAACCAGAATCCCTCTCTGCTGGGTTCTTGGTCTCAGAGATGCGAAGAATGAATCCCACAGATCACGAGTAAATGACAGGATAGATTTTGTTGATAGATAAAATCTATCTATTTGGTGCAGTGGCAGGGGGCGGGATTCCCAGGGGAGCCATTTGGAATGGGGTCTAGGGGGTTCTATGCAGCTTACCTCATCCTGCAGGCAGGGGACTTTTGGGGAGATGGGATGTGTGTGTAGAATATGTCACAATAGCCCTGGGGCTTGTGGGCAGAAGTTAATTTTAAAACTCTGTTGCACAGGAATATGGGCCCTCTTGGGGTTTGCTCTCTGCTCTGGGAGTGGCAGCTTAGATGAACCATTGTTTAAACTGGTTTTTGTGAGCCTGCTTGGGCCCAGAGAATGTGGTCTGTGTTCAAGCTGGTCTGTGAGCTTAAGTCCAGAAAACGGGGTCCTGGGCGGGGGGGGGACCTGTATCACTATTTTCTTCATTTTGAATTGTCTTCACCAAGCTTTTCTCATTTAGGGCATTACAGTGTCACGTGGAACACGACTTACATATCATCACAGGACAGCTTTTCTGAAAACCTTAGTTGCCCCGCTGTCTTGTAACTACCCCAACAGTTATTTTTAAATGTTGTTTCTATGCTTTTGTCATTAACTATACTTGTATATTTCTGTGATTACTTTTACGTTTTTCACTCCCTACATAATATAAACTCTATCAAAACATGATGTTTATCTGTCCAATTTGTTGCTGTTATGACTGCAGTGTTCCTCTAATAAATATTTGTTTAATGAGTGGTTTTAAATAGTAAAAGGAATGAATCCAGTCCATTGTAGCAATCAACTGGATGAAAGAATTTGGGGTTCATGATGACCCAAAGCAATGAAATTTATTTGAGGTATTTTAAAGGGTAGGCTTAGTGTATAATATTTTTAATTATGAGAATACTACATTAAACTTTTAGCCAGGATCCAAGATACTAAGCATACATTGTCTCTGACTTACTGATTTTCAGAACTGTTCAACCATTCAGTAAATATTTTCTTTTATAATGACCATTTCTATTATTTTTTTAAATGGGAAGAAATATAAGGGGGAAACATTAAGGGAGAACCTCCTTATGAATAGTATCAAATTAGTTTGTTGTAAAGTGAGTCCAATATGTTCAGATTCCTCTGCTCAGCATGTTTTAGATTCAAATATATTATTTCCAAATAAAAATTAATTATAGTTTTGTATTGGTTTTAATACCAATATTTTAATGAATTATTATAAAAGATCATTCAGCCAGCTACAATTAGTTCTCTGTTCCTTTTGGTAGACTTAAGAGGAAACAAGCCTCTAGAAATAAGTTCTGCTTGTGATGAGAGGTCAGAGTTCACAGGAAGTGAAATCCTTTTTAGTTCATGCGTCCTCCCTCCTTGGAGGCAACCTGAAATCTTATGGGCTTCTTCTGCCTTTCTTTGGACTGGATCTTTGACAGAGATGCAGTGGAACAAATTCCTGTTTCTCTGGGGCTCAGTAACATGGAATCCAACATCTGCCGTATTCATATTGAGTCTGAGGATGGTTAGCTGGTGACAGTGCCACCGTCCTAGGATCAGGACTGGGTACATAGAAAAAAACAGCCTGTCAGCAGGATTAAGATATGTTTTTCTGGCTTACTCATTATGAGCAAATAAACCTAAAGAAAAAGTTCAGAAGCAATTATACTAAGTAATATGTTAGTATTATTCATAGAAAAAAAGATAATTTATTGGGTCCTTCTTAGTCCTAATACTATGATTTATCTTTGTCTTTGACAGAGGAATGTTTTTATATATATTGTGTTGTTACTTGGGTGCTATTTGAATATTTAAGAACTGATACCATAAACAGTGGAGGATCAGATATTGTGAGCAGCCCTGTGAGTGTGACTTTGGGGGGAATTGCTAGTTGTTGTGTGCTAATAGCCTGGCTATGGTGGGTACAGCTAGGCACTGTGTCCTTCCCTGTCAGGGGCCTGTTGCCACAGTCAAGCCACTGTCTGTTCTTCTGTGATCTGCTCTGACCAGAGGAAAATATTGGTGTGAGGACTGGCATGTAGAAGCCATTATGAGTTGCCTGGCAGGGCTGGAAGGCTGGGAGGTACCAGGACAGTGCCCTTAGGTGCCACCTGTGGCACCAACTGAAGTCTCCTGGGCATCTATTGCTTCCAAGAGCAGTCACACTGACACTTCTTCTTCCTTTTTTTTTTTTTTTGAGACAGAGCCTCAAGCTGTCTCCCTGGGTAGAGTGCCATGACATCACAGCTCACAGCAACCTCCAAGTCCTGGGCTTAAGGGATTCTCTTGCCTCAGCCTCCCATGTAGCTGAGACTACAGGTGCCTGCCACAATGCCCAGCTATTTTTTGTTAGTAGTTGTCATTGCTGTTTGGCGGGCCCAGGCTGGATTCGAACCCACAAGCTCTGGTGTACGTGGCCAGTGCCTTAGCCACTTGAGCTATAGGCGCCTAGCTGACATTGCTTCTTGATCAGTTTCTAGCCTTCTATGTTTACGTCTTATTTTAGGAGTTCATCATCTATCCAACTGTTCATCCCTCTAGCTATTCTGATAGAAAGAATTGGGAGCTCATGCACCTGCCTCTCTCTAGGAGAGGCATATAAATCCATAAGATGTTTGACAGATCTAGAAACATGCTTATTCATGAGTGGATCAAACTTACAAATGTAGTTTCCTTAGCTACACTCTCTAATCCACCTCTGATAAGGGCAACCAGTCACTTACATTGGGAAAGATGGAGGAGAAAATTTACCCTCACTCGACCCAGGCTTGCTCTGTACTCAGGGGAAATAAGACCCGTCCACCACCATCTTTGAAAGGTGCAAAGAAGTCCTCTAATCCCATGTATCTGCCATATTAAAGCGTCAAACTGTCAGATAGCCCAAACATTAAGTATTTTTCTGAGTTAAGTTACAAGATACCATTGAAATGAGTTTACTTGGAATATACCCAGGTTAAAAACTATCATTTCTCTTTAATACTTCTGCACGATTTTCAATCATCTAATAAAGAAGGAGATGGGGTGGGTGTGAAAGAATACACAAAAATTCATACCATACATAGTTCAAGGACATAAATATTTCTACCTATTTGAAGGGTATTGCAAACATCATCTAAAATAAAATGAAAATGCTTTGTAAACAATAATATGACATGTAAAGTAAGGTTGATATCTAGTGTATGGTAAATCCAGAAGGTTATTATTAAGTGAGTTTGACTCATTTTGTTAATGAAAGTGTCCTTATACAGTGCTAGAAGCCAGATATATTAATATTATAAGGCAGATATGATTCCTATGATTTTTATATTAATAGTACTTTACATTTGAATAGTTTTAAAAACTTTCAAATACGATTTGAAGTAACTACTATAGCCGGGTTGGATGTAATTTTGAAACCAGCTCTTTTGAGGACCAAATGTGACCATATGAAGCTATCACACAGAACTGTTTTCTGTTTTACGAAATCAAAGTAATAATTGGTAATGAGCATTTTTTAGTACACAGCTTATTTTTACCTCAATATTCTTTAAAAATCTTGACTTTCAGAAAGCATTTAGTTAATATTTAAAAAATGCATGTTAAGTCTATGGCTGTAGTAAAACTGGCTTTCTATTTAAAATATTTTAATCAGGTTCAGAGAAAGTTAAGGTTATGGATTTATCCCTGGAATTTATTGAACATATCTTGACAGATATGCATAAACATATACATCTTACCATTTGTCTGCAGAATTAAGGGCCTTTGATCACCTTAAAATAATGCTTTACAAGTTGGCGGTTGTTCATATTATTTTCAAGATGAATTTGTTCGTTTTGATTTTGAAAAAATTGCCCTATTTTTTCAAACAATTATATTTTTAAACATTAGTCAAGTATGTTCAAAAAAGCTGTTGATTAATAATGATTATTTTTATAAGTAATTCAGAGCATTTTGAGTATGAATAGAGAAATGTTTTATATAACACAAAATCTAATGGGTACTTAAAACATTTGAGTATACCTTTTGGCTAATTTTCATAAGGACGATCTATATGATTAAAAACAGAAGAACAATTAAAAATTATTCAAATGTAATGATTCACCATTGTTATGTTTGGATAAGTTTTCTTGGCTTTTCATTAGAGCATTTGGTGATATGTTAGATAACATTAACTATTGGCTATTTCAAATTATATTTCTGTTCTTAAAACAATACCTAAGGGATATTACATTATGATATATTACATTTCAATTAAGCAGATTTTCATGTAATTGTCTTGTGTATTTTATGTCAACTGTCAAATAAATAAATATCTTAATCTTTTCTCTGAAAGTAATTAAACAAACTATAATGATAATTATGTGTTAGAATATCCTTATCTTATTAATTGGATTTATTGGATTGATTTTAACTTACAATGTTTCTCTCCTAAAAGTTTTATGTATTGATAAAATATAGCAAAAGTTAGTCATAATTAAATAATTAAAGTGATAATATTTAAGCTTTTTTATGTAGCAAAACTCCTTTCTCTATAAAATCTCTTAAGGAAGTTTTAGTTTAAAAAAATTGCAATGAGAATTAGTTGTTTTTGTATTCTCAATTCTTTTTTACAGATAACATGTTTCTTTTAGGAAAATAATTTTGCTCAATATTAATATTTAATTATTTCTGTTTATATCAAAACACATTTTAAACAAATCGATAACTTGTCTTTTTATGAGCAGTTATTGCTATGAACAGATCATATTTGGCCTAGTGTTAATTTTGAGAACTTTAAAGCCCATCATGAAATGAAAATTTTTGCAGCTAAACAAATAAATATTACATATGTGGGCCAAAAGTACCAGTAAAATGACATCAAATACACTTCATAAGATAGATGTACAAATGCATTTCAGTTCTTTTCTCATCAGTCTCCTTTATATTTTTAGACAGTCTTTATGTGAATACAATGACTTCAATATCAAACATTTTAAATGATGCTTGAAATATCAGTCACTTGACTTTGATGTCACACACAATTAAATCCAACCCATCTTCTCTCAGTTAATAACAGCAATCTCACCAAGTCTAGTGCCTAATTAATACCAGCTATTTGTCACAAAGAGGTGACACATGTATATCAGAAAGCTTGAAATATTGTTTTGTGCTGAAGTGTAGCCGTCCAGCCCTGCAATATAGAATCTGTCTTATGTGTGATTTGCTTTAAAGATTTCAAAGGCCCCTGAGTTTAGTGTGTTCAAGCTGGGACGCAACAGTGCATAGAAGGTGTTAGTGATGTGACGGGTCCCTTTAGGCTGCTAAGTAGGAAGGTATTTAGAAAAAAATGCAGCTCTAACCGAAAGGTTCAGACTTAATAATTTACTTAGGTGCTGGGAAGAATTAAGAATCAACTCCGTATGGTAATTTGCTTAACCTGCCGTTCTTAAGCTACGTGACAGAATACACAATCATAAATTGTCTTATTTTTGTTGAAAAGCATTTCTGCCTCAAAAATGCTCTTTACTATATTGGTCCATGTACAATTAAAGTAGCATCCATTAAAGGAGTAATAATTTTATACTACCTTAAACTCATTCGGAGTAGGGGATAAGGTGTTTATTTCAATTACATAGTTATTATTAGTCATCACATTAGGAGAAAATGCCAAGATAAATATAAGTAGGGCATAAATTATACAATGCTATGAAAAAGTAGCTAAAAAAAAAAAGCAGAGGACTTTTGTTAATCAAGTACTTACAAATCTATTCATAAATAGGTGTTAGATCATAATATATGCCAAGATATTACAATTTTTAAAAGTGAGTAATCTAAACCAAAAAATTATTATATTTTTGTAACTTAGAATTGTTTTCAGCTAATATCCTACAAAATTTCTCTGTAGGATTATGGAGAAAAATAAGACACTGCCAACATTGTATTAAAGAAGCATTCCCTCTGTCTCTTTTTTTTCTTAAGAAAGGAGAAAGAAAAAAAAAACCAAAACCCTACGGAAGTTGCCCAAATCAGATTTAACTGTAGTTGCCCTGAGATTTTCCTCACAAATCCAATTTTTCCAGGTTACTATCCTAGAAGGTTTTTCCCCAGAAAAGATGTTTTCCTTTGGGTTTACTAGCCACAGTAAGTTTTATTCCCACTTCTTATTGAAATCAACCAGGGAAAGGGATGATTGTACTTTAAAAAGAGGAAAGAGTTACAGGACTACAAAACAGTAACTACTAGAACCTGGAGATGCTTTAAAAGAATGGAAAGGTTTACTTCTCTCAGTGGTCAGAATGCTCTCAATAGCTGGTTATCCGAGGCAGCCTGGTTGAAAGTAAAGAGGACTGCTGAACACCAAAGCAGCCTCCACCCCGTGCTCTCGCCCTTTTCAGCCCAACTCAATATACAAAGGGAAACAAGTCTTTTTTCTCCCAGGTAGAGGTTTAAGGATTATTTTTTCAGATATAAATACAACAGATGAAAAAGAAAAATAAAAGGTCAATTTTTAAAACTGAGGTTTCTTTAAATATAGGATATTAAATAAATGATTAAACCGTTTTGATATTTCACTGGCTTCGTAGATACATGGGGCACTCTTCTCCCTAGCTGGAATATTTCTTTTTTATCTGCCTTTAAGGGAAATTTTAACATATTTGTTCTATTAAATATTGTCTAATTACTAGACAGGTTTCAAATAGGAAAAAAGTAGCAACAGATCTGTGTCGTAGGGGCGTGGGGTGGAGTGGAGGTCTGTGTATTGATTCTTCTGTTCCTTGGAGCTATGAGAAACCACAAAGCTCCCCCCCCCAATGGGAACAACTAGAAACTACAGAGCTGCCCCCCCCAAATGGGGGCATGCATTGTCAAGTCGACAGTGCGATCCTTCCTGCTGCAGCAGCTTCTCCATCAGCCTTTCAAAGACCACGTGGGTCAGGTCATTTGCAGGTGTGGGATGTCACCACAGCCCTGTATCTTTTCAAGATTGTATTTCTTAAGCCAGACTGGGACGGAGAATTGATAACCTTGGTTACACTGGATGGGAAGTTAGAGCACCATATCCCACGGACAGTTCTAGGCAGCTTACACCAGGCAGGCAGGAGATGCAGAGAGGGGAGATATAAAACGTGGAGGGATTTCTCTCTTGAGAGAATTATCTCTGTGTTTTTGTAACTGCATTTTGACCCTCCCTTTTCCATTTTGTCCCTTCTTACTTGAACATAAAAATTCCATTTAGGACTAAGATAGGATATTAAGAAAACAAATATAGTTAAGTGTGTATTCTTGTTAAGGTGCTGTGGTAAATAGCTGCCAAGTTCAAATGAGAGATTACTCCAGGTCTTTTCTCCATAGCTGAGGATGGCTTCTGTTTCCTGTGGGAGGCATTTCGCTACATCTTCTATTTAGTTGCTGGTAAAGTGCAGCAATTTTCTTCTTTGAAAGAAAACTCTTTAATGTAATAGTATTCAAGACTTGTGGAAATTTATGCTTGCAGAAAGAAATTAATGGGTTGCAAGAGATAAAGATATAATTTTATTTTTATACCAGAATTAGGGGCTAGTGTGAAGTCCAGTGAAACCCACTTATATTTTTATGAGTCCTGTGAAACATCACTGTTTTGTCAGAATGGGGGAGTAGCTATTATTGTCTCACAAAATTTCATTTCTCATCTAGTCTGCAAAGAAATATTCAGAGTATTTGTCAGAGTGGTTCTGAAATTATCCTTAGTTCTTCCACCTTTGTGTACCTTGTTTGTCTGTGATTGGGCCTCCAAGCACGCATGTGTGCATCACACAATTTGGCCCCCAAATTTACTGAACGAAGATTAATCCAAGTATACGACAACTCGCACAACTTAAACACAAACTGCTCTGGACATTTAAAATGCAGTAATTTACAGAATAATTCTAGAAAAGTTCATGACTTTATGACTCTACCTGGGGCTCATCAATATCGCAATTTTTATTCTTTGCAGGGGTGACTATGCCAAACTCATTTAGGGTTTGCCAACTAATTTTTTGTAGGTAGAAGTTGATTTTCTCAGTCACCACAGTTTCATATGAGAATAGCAAATGTTTACCTAGTTCAATAATTTAACCAGATAAGCACATGTTTTGATTATTTGCATTGGAAGTGCAAATACTTTCAGTTTACAGTTGTGCTAGATATTAAACCTTGACTGATATGCAAAGTCAGGATAGTTATAATTCTTGGCCAAGCACTGGAATTTTATCTGTGCTTTAATTACAATTTAACCACATGACACCTTTATCCTACATCATATTTCCAAAAAGGATGCCACGTGATATGAAGTTTTATTATTTCTAATTATTTATCAGGAAGATAAATTATAGTTTGTCTTATACACATTTTGTGTTTAGTATCTCAAGATACGTAAAAGAAAGGGCTACATATGTTTTGAAATACACAGTTGATTCTCTCAGGCTTAGTAGATGGAGACATTAAAATATTCTTCAATACTCTGCTCTTGGTATCTTTATCCTGCTGATTAAGGATCAACCACCTAAATTTATCCACTATAAATGTATATAATTTATATACAGTTTGAACACCTGAAAACTTAGATATATTAGTGGAATCTAAAATATGTGAAAGCAGAGGATCATTCCTTCTTTTGTAGAATAAATAAATTAGCTAAGGTACAGGCCTCGTCATAAAAATGCCAAAGCATCAAACAGAAGGTGGTCAAGGGGAAGTATTTTGTTGTGGAGATAGATTAAGACTTGGGATACTATAGACAAGGAACACAGGAGAGTAGACCAGAAAGAGAGCAGAACATTAGAATCAGATTGTCGGGTCAAAGTCAGGCTCATAACAGAGCAAAGTCAGGTTGGTAAAATAAGGTCAGGAACCCTGGAGGTCAGAGTCAGGAGGGCAGTGGGAAGCCTCATGATTCAAGCACACAGTCTGGGGCGATGTGGGGCCAGAAGAGCAGGTCACAAGCTGAGAGGTGATGCCTGGCTTTCCCTAACATCTGGTGGCTCCTGCTGACTTTAATTCCTCCCGACCCTGGCTCTTCAGTTAACCCCTGCACACCCAGTATGCTTACTTCCTGAAGAGTTTAATTTTAATATCAAGTTGGGTGACATCAAAGGCAACCTCATGCCCTGTGTGTTGGTAGCCTGTTGTTTATGTGTTTTTGCTTATATGATGAAGAATCGAAGATCTTACTCTTATTCTAAGAAAATTATTTCCAGAAACAAAATCCAACCATTACAATAACCGGTACTATTATTCAAATGCCCAGTGAGAAATATCCAGAAACAAAATCCAACCATTACAATAACCGGTACTATTATTCAAATGCCCAGTGAGAAATAAAAATGTATAAACATACATACACATTTAAATTGAAGAATGCTAGTGCCTTTGAAAGGCCTGACCCTCATAAATAACTGCTAATTTTAGTAAAAACAGTGTATAGCCTTATTGATATATACTACAGCAGTGGTGCCTGTAACATTTTAAAAAGGAAATAGACTAATTTTCCTATATAGTGACTTAACGTTTCCCAAATCTGATTTCTTTGACAAAGAATTACTTACCCTTCCCTTGTGGAGGTTAAATATCCACTGACATTTGTTTCTACAGCACTTTAATCATTTGTGTTATATTATTTCATTGTGTTGTTATATTCAGACATACTCTTCATAAACAATTTACTGATGACATACACTTTATAAATAAGCTCAATCTACTGCCTTTCACTATATCATTAAACCAAATAGAAGTTATGAAACATCTCAATACTAGAACTTCCTTGGATAAACTTCTGAAATAATTTTGTTGTGTATCTTTTTCAGCTTTTAATAGAGCTGTCTTCACCAGCGCTCTTTACAATCAAGTGTTCCTGCACCCAAACTCAATATGTAACTCACATTACTTCTTAAGAAGTTAATGGAGAAGTCTCTCTGGGTTTGCAGATTTAGTTACATGAAAATCTAAGGCAATGAAGTTATAAAAAGGATAGTGCTACTTTATAAGACCAAGAACCTATAAAACAAGTAACTCATCTGTGCTGTGTCCACTGCATTTGTCTTGATTTCTCTAATAAAGAAGGCTTTCCTTTGAAATAAAAGTGAAGGGTAGTTTTGTTAAGTATTAAATTCTGGGAGATTAAAAATATAATTTCCTTTCCTTCTCTTGGTATTTCTTTTATCCTATTGCACGGCATTCTTGGAAATCACTGTCGCATTGTTTATTTTTTAAATTAAAATGCTGTTACAACTGCAGCCTTTTTGCATTATATGAATATTTGATTGCATGATAAAAAAAATGATCACAAAGGCCTTAAAACGCTCAATTTTTCATTTAAATATTGTACAAGGAAAATCCTACCGAGATACATCTTCTTTTCACGGGTGCCGTGGTGGGCTTCCCAGAAGAGAGATACAATGTGCATTTCAAATTCATAAAACAGAGGGACAGACGTGGCTTCTGTTCTAAGTGAAGTACTAGGATCACATCTGGGTGTCACATCTCAAACTCAAGGTTCTGCTTCCTCTTGGCAGGGAAAAAACAACTGAGTTGTTTTCTCTTCAAAGTGCCCAATACCTTCCACTCTAAAGTTATTAAGTCAGAAAGAATGATGATGAAGTGTATTTTTTCATGTATGTGAGTGTTTGACTTATAATATCTTTTATTTCCAGGTACTTCTTCATAAAGAAAAAACAAGTTTTATCTCAAAGGAGGCAGCAATATTCGTGTTATTAATACTTTTATAGCCATTGAGTAAGTTTGAAAATACTATTGTCCTATAAGTTCCAAATAAATTAAAAACTCAGCATGGAAAATGGAATAATTAAATTTCCCAAATTACAAACATTTCTGAGATATGTCATATTTCACGAGTTCAATAACAGTGCTTACGGCGATGGCACTGGCATTTTATATGTACAAAGTACAAACAGGCCTGAAAGACAATATTAATTTTTGATAGGATAAAAAAGCCCATCTGTTTAAGAAAACCTTAACTTTTCCCATGGAAAACTTAATTTTACTTAAACATGAATATATATGGTATTTAGACTCCCAAAGTGAAAGCCCGAATTTTGCAGGATTTAGAAAAAGTGAATATAAGAAGAAAGGATTAAAAAATAAAATCTGGAGCTGTTATTTGGATGAATAAATAATATAAAAGTATTTAAATTCTGGGCAGTGCTTGTGGCTCAGTGTGTAGGGTGCCGGCCCCATGTACCGAGGGTTGTGATTTCCAACCCGGCCCGGCCAAACTGCAACAAAAAAATAGCCAGTGTTGCGGCAGGTGCCGGTAGTCCCAGCTGCTCGGAAGGCTGAGGCAAGAGAATTGCCTAAGCCCAAGAGCTGGAGGTTGCTGTGAGCTGTGATGCCACAGCACTCTACTGAGGGTGACAAAGTGAGACTGTGTCTCTAAAAAAAAAAAAGTATTTAAATGTCTTTCAATTTTACTACTTCTTTTGCAAAATCCTTATCATAATGAAATATCAGTAAAATATTTAATGAATTTGAATTTAATATTATAATATATGTTTGAATTTTAATGTGGGAACGGAAGCAAATGGAAAATTTTTGTTAGTATTTGCAGTCATGGCTTTTATGATGGAGAAAATGTTTAACTTTCATTATATGTGCTAGTGTAGAACTCCAGAGTTTTAGGTGATTTGCTTATGTCAGTCAAAACATGCAAAAATATTTAGCAATCTTACTTCTCAACATAAGTCACCGTGGTCCCAGAAACCAATTTCCCCCAAGAAGGTGTTGATGCATAGACTAGAGAGATGGTCATGTGAAAAGGGTGTAAATTGGAGATTATGTAATCAGTGTTTCCCAAATTTCCTCAATCATCTGAATTACCTACAGCACTACTTAAAGCACATATTTATAGATAATTTTCCAAGATTTATTAAACCTGGGAAGGGACTCCAACACCTTTGCATTAAGCAAATAATCAGGATGATTCACAAGATCGGGCAAGTTTGGGGAATGCTATGTATCAGGAACCTGATTTCCTCAGACGCCTTTACAGATCTTTAATATAAAATCTCCCTTGCTTACTAGGAGTTCTGAGTAATCACTGAGAATGGTAAAATTGATAGAGATTTATTGAACAATTCCCAACTAACACGGGAATTATCAAACTTTGATTTTTTTTATATAAAACCTAAATCTTTTTGACAGCTGCCTTTGAACATCATGAGATAAATGAACTATCTAGCTGTTCAAAGCTGTTGCCCCTGACATTAAAGAAAGCCAAAGAAATGGTTTCAGAAATTCAATAGTGTCTCAGCAGTTGTGTTTCCTTGCCATAATGATAATATCCTTTTAGCATGTGGCAGCAAAATATTTTTCTTTTGTAGTGTCTCAATAATGTTTGTCTTTGAAAATAATCTTTTGTCAAGTCTTCCAAGCTAATTGTGAGCAGCCAGAAACCCAGAGTCAAACACACAGGATGAATGTGGGACTGAGTATGTGAACGCAGTTACCCCCCCATCCCCGGCTAACCCAGGTTTGATGCTGTATCTACTTTGTTCTCTTCCGTCTTACGCAGAAATGAACTTGGCTGTTAATTTTTTTTTTTTTTTTTTTTTTTGGCTTTCATAGTCTTGGCAACTTTCTGGAAACAGAAATAATCATAGATTTGGACTGTATTAATAGAGAATTTAGCAAGCACTTAATTTTCACTTTTGAAGAAAAGAATATCATTAAAGAACTTAAATATCCTTTAAGCATATTTTAATTTTCTGATGGTAATCATAAGCTTTCTTTCACTCTCTCACTGAGTTTGTTATATACATATACATCTGTGTGTGTATATATAGATATGATATGCTGCCTGTATATAGGTGTACACTTGGGCAAGTGTGTATATATATTCAGAGAGATTCTAGAGCAAGTCAAATTGCTGTGTATGTGGAATGCTAAAACCTTCCTCTTAGAAAACTTTATTATAAATAAGCCATCCGTGTAGCAGATGGAAAGGAGAAGTGAGAGTTAAGCTTGGAGACACTCTGTAACTATAAGAATCACCTATAACAGCTTGGTGATAAGGGTATGGGGTAGGGATTCGGCTCTCCTTAACACAAGAACACGCCCCCACATCACCTCTATAAGTATCAGCAGGAGCTGACAGTTCGGGTTCTCATTCTTTTTTTTTTTTTTTTGCAGTTTTTGGCTGGGGCAGGGTTTGAACCCATCACCTCCGGTATATGGGGCCAGCACCCTACTCCTTTGAGCCGTAGGCAGGTTCTCATTCTTTTCACGGACTTGCTGACTTTGACTCTTTCACTCCTCTTGCTTGAAAGGCTCTCCTTTGGGCCCTTCTAAGAAGGCTGCTAAGATTCACTCTCTTACTAAGACTGTTTCTCTCCTTCAAAAACTGTGTTTCTCTCTCTCTCCTTCCAGCTAAGACGAATAGCCCTCAGGCACCTAAAGGGAGTTGATCCTGAGCAAGGTCGCTGAGGGGTCTGCATCCAGTTAGATAACCCAGGGACGGAGACCTGGCCAGTCCCAGGCCCCAACACATCTGTATCTACCTGTATTAGAAATAAAGTACTTAGGAATACTGTAAATTACTGGCAAAAGAAATAATCACTAAAACATTTTGCATCTGCAAGTGGTAGTTAAATGATGTGTTTGTGTATAGCCTCTGAAGCCAGCTTTTGTCTGCTCAAATCCTGGTTCTGCTTTTTACTCTGTGGTGACCTTGGGCTAATTACATAATATAGCTGTACCTCTGTTTCTTCATCTGTAAAAGAGGGAATAATAGTGATAGTATTCACCTCATAGGATTGTTAAATATTAAATAAACACACACATATATATGTGTGTGCATGCACATGTAAAGGTCTTAGAAAAGTCCCTGACACCTTCAGCATTTAATAAATATTAGCTATTATGTTATGCTTACATGCATACATATTCAGGATATTGATTACATTTTTCTCCTTGCAAGGAATGACATTTTTCAAAGAGTGGGAAAATATCACCTAAACAAACTGGGCTTGTCATAAATTATAGTCTTTCTAAAGCTCATGTGCAAAAAATTTACTCTTTAGCTCTCGTCCTTTTCTATCATGTTTTCTTTTTATGTGTTTTATTATGGCAGAAATGTTTTGTAAATACTGAAGACAGGACCTTTTTTTCATCTTTCTTTATAGACGAATACTACTGTATCGGGCTTCAACTATATGTGGTGAATATGATCCAAGGAATGCAATTCAGTTCTTGGTATTATGCAAACTGATGTGGAAATGAGTTTCATCATAATAGGATTTATCTCTCTCCTATTTTTTAGCCTTAAAAACTATAGGTTGAAAAGTTGATGCTTACCACGGGAAGACTATGGGATACAATGTTTGTATCCCGCCAAGACCAACGCAACAGCATAAAATGTGTACGGAGTCAGTAAAAGATGTGTTTGGGTATAGTTGCAGTAATTTTAAATTACAGATATAGCTATATATAGTTTCCATCTTTTCAGGAAATAAATTTTGAAAATAATATGGGGTACATAATGTTTGAAAAACATTTTACTGAAAGCCAAAACAAACATCTAGTCAGATTTTATTTAGAAAAAGTCAACATTGGGTATCATTAGATCTGCTTTTCTACATTGTAATTTCAAGGTGGAGACTACATTTTAATAGCTCTTACTAACATAAATTATATTATCCCAGTTTAGTGTGGTCTCAGTATGTTTGAGTTTGCTTAAGAAATTCGTAATGAAGTCAATTCTGTCAGTCTTCCCTCCAATCTACACCTATTTTAATCACATATTTCTTATTCTAACAAAGATTTTCATCGTATTAAAGAAAAACTAAATATGTTTGTAGGCCTCAGAAAATTCTTTGGCTTGGGAAGATGTCATTGTATAGTTGTTATGGGGTGTGAAGTATCCTTTTCTTCTAGGGTTCTATCTGATTCTAAAAGATGCAGAAGTCGTAATGTCTTTCCCAAACACCAGCCATGACAAGGCATTTTCCTGAGATTTTGCAACAGCTAAGGAATTCTCTAACAGCTAACCAGTAGCCATTACATTGTAAGGCAAGATTTTGGACTCAGTACTGTTATTTTTCTGGTTCACAAGCAAGAGAACAGTATCACAGTAATCTAGTTGGAACAACCAGGGACAAGAACGACTGTACGTCTCCTTTTGTTCATTAGCCATTACCCACACAAGCCTCCTTCTACTGTAGAAGAGCCTTTCTTTCTACTGGTCCCAACTTAGCACTGCTTTTCAAACTATGATGTGTGCAGGAATTTGGAAAAAGCAGGTTCTGATTCGGTAAATCTGAAAGGCTGAGATTCTGCATTTCTAATGGAACCTCAAGTGATGTCAGTGTAGTGAGGGAAGTATTTCCTGGCTTAGAAAGAACTCGGGAGGGACTTAGGTTCTCAGAGAAACCTAGGCTTTCTCTGGTTTCTGATTCATTGTTTGGCTAACTGAAGAGGAGCTGGTGGGTCCTGTGAAGAGTGGATGGTCCTACTCTCATGTAAAGTGTCTCTTGTCCTTTCTAGCAAAAAGACTGACTTTTCTTTGTCCTAAAAGACAGTCTTCTCTGGGGTTATCAAGAGCAGAGGAGGTGGTGGGGCAGGCAGAGGTCTCATAGGATTCAGATGGTGATCAGATGGTGATCTTCCCCTTTTTCAGAGGGAAAGATGAAGTCAATGCAAGCTGCATCGTTTAAGAGTGGGCTCCCTGACTGAGGAGTTGGGGAGAGGATAGTGACTAGAGGATAGGGGTCTCTCATGTGGTAACACAGCATAAAGCAGAGGGCGTGGGGTCCTTTGAGTCACATATATTTGGATTTAAACTTTGGACTTCTTAAGTCTCCTTCTTACTGGGTGAATAAACATGGACAAACGACTGCCCTGTCAGACACAATTTATTAGTTAAGCAGAGAGTATGATAAATGCCTTTACAGAAGAAATAGGTTTAGGGATCAAACAAAAGCAGACAGGAACTGTCAAACGCCGTAACAATAGACTTTAAAGGAAACCCGGATTGTGGCACATTTAATAAATGTTTGAACCAGTCTTCTTAAAAAGTTTGCGTTGGCACTCCAAAGTAGTCTCTTCTGGGCTAGCTGAACTGACTGCTGGCCATTGCTGTAACTAATAATCACTCTTTCCTTTTGGCGTGCTTCTATTATTAAAAATGCCTTTTCTCTAGCTGAGAATCACAGTGCGTTCTCCTCTATTCCACTACCTCCTTTTCTTCATTCTTTTTCAACACTTTGTTCAGTACGTGCAGAACCTCAGGGTCCCTCCATGCTGGGGACCTCCAGTGGGCAGGGGTGGCCGCCCCTGTCATCTTTTTTCTACCGGCTGGGGAGGAGAGTGGGTGTGTGTTTATGTGGGAACCGAGTAACAGATTGAATAGCAGCTTCACTTTATTCAGGCTCAACTCCTCACCTGTGAGCAGACACACTGGTTTTTATTTTTCTGTTGTTCCCTGGCAACGTGTCAGTGGGGTAGCAAAATACCATGGCAGGTTACCTATTTGTAATGCAAATGAAGTTTTTGAGTATGTGTTGCTTTGGTCCTTTTTTTTTTTTTTTATGTGGATTGTTAATCCGGAACACATTGCTGCTTCTGAAACAAACCTGGGCTTTCTGTTTCAGAGCTTCTAGGGCACAGGCAGAAATTGACTGATTCCTACTGTCTTTTTTTGAAGACGTAAGGACATGAAACCTGTCAATAGTTTTAGTTCAGGTAAACTTCTATTCCTATGTTTTAGGATTCTGAAGAAGCTGGAGGCTCTGCATTTTGAGTGATAGTGCCAATGAATATTAAGTCACTGAATAGGTGATGTGTTCTCACATAAAATAAATATTTTGGGCTATATTTTTGAATAATGAAGAATGAACATTGATAGTGAGAATGCAAAGATTGGATCCTAGCCTCTCTTCCAGTTTCCCTTCTTTTAATCAATTTTGGGAGAGCTTACTGTATGCCAGATGCTGTGGCCGCTGCCAGTGTTACAAAGAAAAACAGATTCTTGATGTCAAGAAACATGAGTCACGGAGAAAGAGCTACAGTAACATCCAAGGTGAAAAACCTAATGTTGATTTGGGATGGGGAATAATGGCCAGGAAAGCTGCTTGGTGAAAATGGTAGAGGAGGTAGTAAAGGTTAGTTGTTAAGGAAACCAGTTTTGGAGATAGACAGTCCTGGAATATCACAGTCTAGCTGTGCTACTTACACGTTTTGTGGCTGAGGCCCTACGGGAAGAGATTTGGCCTCTACAGGCAAAGGGGTGGGTGCATTGGCTCGTGCCCATAATCGCAGCACTTTGGGAGGCTGAGGCAGGTGGCTTGTCTGAGCTCAGGACTTTGAAACCAGCCTGAGCAAGAGCGAGACCCCCATCTCCAAAAAATAGCCGGGCGTGGTGGCAGGTACCTGTAGTCCCGGCTACCAGGGAGGCTGAGGCAAGGGAATCACTTGAGCCCACAAGTTTTAGGTTGCTGTGAGCTGTGGCAGAGCACTCTACGAAGGGTGACAAAGTGAAACTCTGTCTCAAAAAAAAAAAAAATAGATACAAAGACAACCTCATAGTTTAAATGCAGTGACTAAACATAGAGCTGATTATGGTGCTAACACAGGCTTAGCACTGAATAAAGGTTAGTCCTGACAACTGGTATAATGCGTGCTGACATTTACGCTTTAATTTGAAAGAAAAACATGTAACAATGTTTTACAACTTTACGTTTTATGAACCTTTTATATTACTGCTTAACCTCTCCTAGCACTAATCGTTCATCGAAGCAGTCCGTTTCTTAAGATTCTTCCAAGTATACAGATAATCAGCTTTATACCTGCTTTATTTGCAAAATTGTTGCTCACATTACAGAAACAATCGCAGGGAAAAACACTGAGCAGAGATATAATATATGAAAAATCACGATATTTCGTTGCAATCTTAGTACACAGTGTTAGCTGTCCTTTGTATACGTGTGAAAGATGGTTCTTAGAGTTCAGAATGATCTGACCTAGGGGATCTTAATTAGTAGAAGTGCTCATGGGCTTGTCTAAGGGATGATGACAGTAATATTTGAATGTTGTTAAGCATGCCACCTGTTCGTATGTATCAGTGGGGGCCATTTTCAACCACACATTCGATTGGAATCCATACAGTGAACTCCAGACAGCAGTGAAAGTAGCTGCAAAATAGCTTTGGGCCAATAAGCTCAAGGCCCCGAGCTGGGGCTGAAACCTCCTCAGGCAAGGTGGGGAGATGAAACTCAGCTCTTAAAACAAAACATAGCAACACATTTCATATCGGTATTGATATGTCAGAAAGTAACAATTGATAATCCATAAATATAAATACTGTTGTCACCCAGGGGTCAACACAGTATATTACTACATAAAAATTGTTGAACTGTGTAGAAAGATGCACAGGCTATAGTTATAAATGTGCATTAATTAAAATGTACCTGGGTAATTACATCAGTAAGTCATAATTAGTTTAGGTAAACATGTTTCCTTTAATTTTAAGATTTTTACCAACTGGTGTATACATTCAGCAGAAAGTTGGGTCAGTAGAACATTTCTTTTTGAGAAATGAGTGTGTTTGCATGTTTATGTTTTGCTGATTGTTCTAATTTTATAAAGATGTTTCTATGCTATAACTATAGAAATCAGTGAATTTATAACACGTGCTTTATTCTCAAAAATATTGATTTTACATAGATAACAAAGTAGTTTGGGGAACTTTGCCTTTTTTATTTAACCATCTGCTTGTAAGAATTTTTCAAACACTTATGCAGGGCAACTGTGCTATGAACAAGATAGAAATGCTGCTTGATTGATATACATTTAAAAAATAAATAAATGGCTCAAGTATTAATGATTTCTCCATTAGCAGAAAATGCCGAGGCCCCCTAAGAATTGTGTTAGTTTAGAGACAATTTTAAAATCTGTATTTTGTGAACATTTTTGTCTATATTATTGAACAATCTTTATATTTCCATTTTATCTTAAACAGGTTAGTTGCTACTGGAAATATCCACTCTATTATGTCTTAATTTTCTAATTAAATACAATTCAAATATATAATCTTCAGAAACATTATTAGGACCATAGCAAAGCATGACTTTCTGCCTGCAGAATTTATTCAATTATATGTAAACATTAAAATAAAAGGTTGATGATGAAAACATCAGTTATTGCAATTTTATAATCAAGTGGTCAGTTTTAAACTGGTAAAAAATGAGAAAAGTTGAACAAGTGGAACTCTGAGAGATACTTTGTCGTAATGTTAACACTTTATGTTTATTTATATTATTGACGGAGGAAAGTTGAAAATTAATACATGTCTGTGAGAGAAAGGCTGGAGTTGTTGCCTGAAACCATAAGAATCGATTACATGAGTTCATTTGTTTAATGGTGAGCACAGTTACAAACCAGAGGACATCTTATTTCTTTGATGCAGAACTAAGTCTCACATGGAAGGCTCCACAGGGCAACTTTGTTAATTTTTAAAATTTAATTTTTGAATAGTTTGGAATGACCCTATTTATTTGCTTAAGGTGGTTATAAAAAAATTCAGTAACATATGAATTTCAGTTTGCTATTTTTTACTTTAGTGTCTGGAAATTGACTGTTGAGTTCACTTTTAGGCAGGATAATCATTCTGAAGGCATTGATTTTTATTTTGCTGTTGTCACTGATTTTTCTTCTTTAGTTAGTAAACTAAATTGACATAATGCAGTTCATCATTGAGATTTTTTACATGGTACATCATATATTCTGGGCCTTTCAATGAGCCTTTCTCAGTAAAAACCTGCATTGCTGATTTTAGAACAAATATCACTTTCCGTTAGCATGTTCGAATGTTCAAAATTTATTCTCTTTTTATTAAAAGGAAGGAAAACCTATAAGACATAGCTGATTTTTTTTTGACAGTTTCTCGGGGGGAAAAAATGTAATAAACAGTACAAGTTATGTATGCAATGGTTGAAAGCCAATTGCTTTGTAGAAAAATAGATGGTCGTTGTGAATATCCTCAACCATAAGGCCTTGCTTGCAAAGATTCTAGCCTCTGAAATGCAACTTTCCCCTGCCCCCGTTTTTGTTGCTGGATGAACAGCCTAATGTTCCATGCACTGTACTAGAAGTAGCATTTTATGCAACATTGAAAGAGTCAATTAATTTGCATAATTTCATGAGTATTACCATGACTTTAAGGTAGGCTAGCTTGCTCAGAAGCCTTGTCTACCCAATATATTTTTTTTTTGCCATTTTGACAAATTAATCATTTTTAAAAACAATTAATTATACTTATGACAAACTGAACCCCATACCCAAGGGTCCTAAATTTTTATAGCAGAAATCTAATATTAATGTGAATAAGATCAGTGATTTAGTGAGTACCTTAACAGTCAACAATGCCTAAGGCTGAACAAAATTAATATTTTGTTTCCCATCTGGAGACTTCAGTAAAATTAATGAGGAAAGGGGGTTGATTGTAATATATAATAGATACAAATTCACTACTCTCCAACTGAGCATTCTGTTTACATCCAAGCGCAGATATTTTGTGTACTTTTCAGAAGAGGCAGTCGGAAGGATCTGTTCTCTTCCTGAAGGAAAAATGAGCACTAATTACTCCTAATGCTCTGTCCTTATTGGTCCAAGTAAGAAATTAATATTAATTTAGATGATATATTTAGTGATCAACATGATTTCTTTGGTAAATGTAAAGTTTTAAATAAGCATAACCTTAAATATTGTTAAAAGATTGAATGAAATATTGCAGGAGTAAATATTAACTACACAAATGACTAAATATATCAACATAAGGAAGAATCTGAAATTTGTTCTGATTATCTTCAAGGAATTCTATCCCAGTCCTTTAAGTATAAGAAATTTTCTGGAGCTGGGTGCCATTTCTCAGTGATTAGAGTACTGGCCTCTTAGACCAGGGGTAGTGAGTTTTAACCTTGCCTGGGCCTGATTAAGAAACAAAACAAAACAAAACAAAACCCAAAAAACAAACAAACAAAAAAGAACAAAAAAAAAAAAAAGGAAAATTTCTGGAAAACCCTGACTCATTTCTTTTTGAGACTTGTATATTTGGGGATAATATTTCAGGATATTTCTAGGACAGTCCTAGACTAAGATAATTTTAGAATTTAGTGTAAATAAATAGGATTAATGTAGCTCCACACATTTGCTGGATGAGTTTCCTAGTATCCATTTTAAAACCTATGTTAAGTTCTCGATAGAAAAGTTTGCATTGGTGAATATTTATGAGGAGTTAAATAAATCACCAGCTTCAGTTCTTTGAATTATTTGTTTTTGTTCATTTCAACACCGAGTAACATTTGTAAAGTTGCATTTTTATCTGAGCTTTCAATTTCTACTACGTGTCTCATAAGATGCTTTGATCTTTAAAAAAAACTGTTGGCAAGTACAAAGTTAGACAAGTGTACTGATTATGCATAAATCTTTAATACAGCATGAATCATATGTTTATGTGCATGCATGTATATATTTTTTTTTTTGGCCGGGGCTGGGTTTGAACCCACCACCTCCGGCATATGGGACCGGCGCCCTACTCCTTGAGCCACAGGCACCGCCCATGCATGTATATTTTTATTTTGTCAAAAATAGGGAAATTACCAAGTAGGATTTTAGTAATCCCAGTGGTACAGTTGTATATTCTGACACTCCATTCTCAGCAATATATATGCTTAGGTCTGGTAATCAATACAAATTTCCACTTAAATAGCTAATCACTAAGTAAATTCTAGAATTTACTCAGCATATCAAATTATTATTTTCTATTTTTGCATAGTTAAAAAGCGACAGTCTATTGAGCTTATATTTTGTGAGCAACAATTCTCTTCCAAACCTTAATAAGACAAAGCATCTATATTCTGTGTAAATCTGCATTATTAATTCACTGTAAAATAGATCCAGTTGGAGTACTTGTTTTTCCATTAAATTAAGCCTTTGATGTTCTTTAATGCTTTGATTTAGCCTCTAATTTGTCAGAGCCCGAATGCACCAGCAGCTGTTGAAAATATCACTTTTACAGTACTTACTGTTCCTGGCCAATAAAACCCCAACAAGTCATCTTCCTATCTGGCTGCAAGAAATAGCATTGAAAAAGTAGTCGCTGCTTTGAAGTATCACTCCAATTATAGGTTTTAACCCCATAGGTCACAGTCAGATTATTTATATAATGCTGGTGTATTTCTTTCTCAATTCTAGGCCTTCTGTACGTCCAGAGCGTTCACCAGCTCCACTGGAGGGAATTTCCTTTGGCTGCTATCATGGCACTGACCGTGTTTGATAGGGTCAGACAACATTTGGCTGATTCCTGTATATTTTGTGCATTATTTAACAGCAAAAGCAAACTATACTGGGATTACCCTTTCCTTCTTTCAGAAATCAAGAGACTAAGCGGATGACATTTCATAGTGATATTGATTCCATTAACTATAAAATACGTATGCACACGTGTAAGTTCATATCACGAGCCAGCAAAACGTCTTAGTTGATAATCATTAATGACTTTAGGATTTTTCTTTGTAAGTTTAGTGATATTCCTCTTTCTGCATGGGTTAAATGCCAATGTCGATGTTTGACAGCAAAAATGGACAAATTCACCAAGCTGGTTAAATTGTCCAAATTTATTATGTTAGGCATTTTCTGGCAAATACATCTACCAGTAGGAAATATAAATGCTACTTTTCCACCAAGGCAACTGCCATTTCTTGCTTTTTTGATAATATTCTGTCCTTCATTTGTATCCAAAAGATTGTGATGGAAGAACAGGTTTTTAATTAGTTGTGCGGACAACCACTGGTTAGACAAAAATTCATAGGAGTCTAAAGAGAAAAATAGAAGAAATCATCTGTCCATGAAAGTAGAATATGATCTTTGGCCCTCATGATTTTGAAACAGAATAGTTTCTGCTCATAGAAAACTTTACCAGGGAATAAACTGATAAAGCACAACTGGTAAGCACATTGCTATTCCAAAGCACATAGGTTGCCTTGGAATCTGCTAAATGTGTAAAGTCCTTTGATTTTACTGATAAGCAAAAGGGAGTTTTTCCCCTCTGCCTTTCTGGCCAGCTTCCCTCTTTTTGAAATCAATGCATATATCAAATTGAATAATTCCTGCATATTTGGCTACTTTGCAAAATTACACAACTCAGGATTGTGCATTTAAACTTTTTTTATGCAGAATTTGGGGATATTATAAAAATGAGTACTTTAGTTATCATTCCAGTTGTTTATTTTTGGTTATAGAACTGAAGATAAGGTGCGTTTTAAGAATCAAGAAGGACTTCTGTGTGTTTCAAAAAAGGAAAAGAGAAAGAAAAAACAAAGCAAGTCAACTCTTGGGATCCCCCTTCCCCCTTATTTTACTTAGAAACAACACATAACATTCACATTACTTTAGAACTGATGTAGTAAAATGGACCTGAATAATACATTGCAGTCCTGGCCAGAAGATGTTTGCTTACCCACATAAAGTAATTTGCTTCTTAGCACAGCTGGGTTCCCTTTTGCGAATGTTTTATTTTTTATGAAGTAAAGAGAAAACATTATTTTTGCAAACCAAGGTTTTAATCTAATTGATGACAAGTCAATGGCCTAGAATAGCAATGGCTGCTTCAAAACACCTCTCAATTTGCACATTTTAGGGCCTACTAAGCTGGAGAACTGAAGCATGAGGCAAATGAAAAAATATGAAGTTCATAATCTATGGAGACCTGCATGTGTACAGCCATAAAAACCACAACTGCCAGCTCAGGTGGAAAAATGTTGAAGTGAGAAATGTATTCAATAAATAGAAAACCCAGCATGCAGCTGAAACGTGTGCATGAGAAACTGGTTAGGAGACTCGAGTAATGGAAAAGAAAGCAGATGGAGCATGAGTGTACATTAAACAGTAGTGTTCATAGCTCGTGACATAAAGTATTCCACTGGGAGTCTAATTCTTAACTATCTTCAAATTCATTCAATTTAAAATATCATGGTCTTGTTATCATCTAATTTTGCAGAAATTTTATTGAAAATGCTGTGATGGACTGTGTTCCATAGGTGAAAAGGCGTGCGGGTGGAAGAGTTGAGAGCCTGAAAGTTGGGAATTTGACAATGCTGCAACTTGACTTTGTCACCTTCTACTTGCCTTGATGTTGGCGCCGTCCTTCAGTGAATGCAGCCGCATCTGCCTCTGACATGGAGGCTCTGTAGGATTGTGGCTGCTTGCCAGGAGAACAGGAAGCCACGCGTTTTTACGAATGTGTGAGACAGTGTTTAAAAGACACTTCCAACTCCATATGGAACACGTCAGGATTCTCAGGACAGAATTTTGTCTCTATCAAATCAAATCAAACATAAAGACTGAGATAGTATCGGCTGGTATTCACAATTGAAGAATTCTTGCTACTTTCAAAAAGAAAGTAGCTGATGTTTTCTTGGTCCATTCTTTACTTGCCATGAGAGGGATGTACTCTGAGAAAGATAGTTGCTCTCTTTATTTTTTTTTTAATTTTTTTTTATTAGATCATGACCGTGTGCATTTATGGGGTACAATAGTTGCCCTCTTTTGACTGTTCTCTTGCCAAAGTGCTTGGTTTTTATTTGCTAGTCCATAATGATTTCTCACGAGTTAATTTTTAGACGATAATTTTGAGTGTCTTCCTATTTTTATTTCTTCTAAGCAATGAGTTACAAAGTATATTTTTCTTTCTGTTAGTAACACTTTTAATTTGTCCTTCGTGCACTTTCCTATACAAAGGAAGAAGCATAGATATGATAACAAAGTATACATACGTATTTAGGTGTTAAGATCTTGTAGAGTAAAACCATATCATATTTCTTATATGCAATGTCTTCCTGCTAAAGAATGTTGATCTTTTACCTTTTCACATTTATTTTTTATCCTTTCCCTTGTTTCTGTTTCTTGTGCTCACATCCTATTTCATTTTCCATTAATTTCTGAGAAATTAAGCATCTTGCCATTACCCTTCCTCCCCATCCAGAAACAAACATAAAGAATCTGATCACACTGGACTCGGCGATTGATGAAAGCCATAGTTTGTGTAGACTTTAGTTACTTAGCAGTTATTGCTTTTTAAAATATACTTTCCTCCCAGTCCAGTTTTTTTTTTTTTTATTGTTGTTCACCTACCCCATGGAGGGGAGGGAGATATATTTTCTCTTTTCTTTCTCTCTCTCTCCTCTACCTAACTGGCTGATTTCTTCCTTTTCACTTCACTTAAAACTTTAGGTAACACCCTGGCATCTTCATTTCCCTCTGAATTCTATAATTCTGTAAACGTTTTCTTATGTACAGCCTTTTGTTGCAGCTCACTGATACTTCTAATATTTTGTTTCTACAATTCTTTTTATTGACTACAAGTTTATTTCTTTTCTCTTCCTCCCTCCCCCCTTTCCTTTTATTTAGGGCTCCACTTTACTCACTTCATGTGTGCTCTGTAATCTCCTGATCTTTGGCCTCTATCATTATGGAACCGATAAAGCCCAAAGCAGCTTCTTATAATCTGCAAATGTCTTTACTTAGGTTTTTATTTTCTCTTGAATTCTCTGTTCTTGTCCTCCTGGCTTACTGTCTCTCTTTTGAAACAGCCCTATTCTCCAGCTACTATAACCTCCTTTTTCTCCCTTCTTACATCTTTGCCTGTTCCTAGCTCCCTCTTTGGCTGGAGCTCTTTACCCATTTTCATTGCCGACCATCCTCTCCCACTGCCAAAGTTCAGGGGACATTTACCTCCTCCCTGAGCTAGTCGCTGTCCTCAAGGACTTGCTAAAAGACCCCTATGCTGACTCCTCTCAAGTTTCTATATTCCGTTTATTTCTAGAGCATCGATTATATGGCAGTGACTGTGCTAAGTAAGCGCTGATATTCTTTTCAAGGTGTAAACATTTTTCTTCATTGAGTTTCTTCATACTTTTATGAGGACATCCTGCTATTAAGTTCCAAATGACTATCTCTCTATCACCTTTCAAGAGTTGTTCTTATCCTTTGTTTCTCCTTTCTGTGAAGAGCATTCTCATTCTTCTAACTTCTTTGAGTAGAAGTTGTATCACTGCCTTTGACTCTCCCAAACCCTCTTCCCTCTCGAAGCCACCAGCCATTCACCCAACTCTGCTGATATTACTCTTTGCTACTTCGCATTTGTCCCTTTTTTTTCACAATCCTAGTAGATAATCTCAGGTTCTAGATATCTAAATGATGCCAGGCTTATTACAAAATCTTTCTTACTTATCTCTTTCCTTTTTTTTTTTTTCAAACGGTGTAGGAAAACAAGACTTCACCTAATCACTCTTTTCCATCTCATGCTACTTTTCAAAGATTTATAGCATAGTCTTGTTGCTGTTGCCATATCCTCAAGGTGGAGCACAAATTCCAGAGGTGCCCTGAGAGACAGAACTGCTATGGAGAAAAACTCAAGAGTTTGTGGTATGTTGCCTGCACCGTGGTGTCAGTGCATTTTAGCCTCTTAAAATTTCTACTAGCCATGTTTACATCAGGGTTTCACAAGATTTCATGCTCAAGAAACTATTTCTTTGAATAGAACCTATTTCTAAAATTTAGTTTTCTATAAAATACAACTTGAAACATGCTGGCCTATTGGATAGTATCTAAACTTTGTGATGACAACAAAAATAATGAGAGATGGTTAACATTTTCAAGTCTCTGAAAATCACTGTAAGTACTTTTCAAGTTAATCTTCATGATCATTCTATGAAGTTAGGGTTTTTATTATTTTCATTTTCCCAGGGCTGAAGGAGGTGGAGAGCCTTTTTCCAGCCCATACAGGGGCAAGTGGCATTAGACATTCTGCTCTGTGAGACCCCAGAGTCAAAAGGCTTATCTTCAGTCTGCGTAGTTCCCAATACAGAGCCAGGGTCTTCCCACTCTGTCTCTGCCCTGGTTTCTAACCTCACTTTCCTTCTTGTGGGCCTTCTACTGCAGTCTGGCTGGTCTATTTTAACTCCTCACCTTCAAATATCTCAGTCCCCAGTCTTTTAAACTACATTTTCTCCCCCTTTCTCTTTCCCAATTTCTCCTTTAAGTTTCCCTCAACGATGGTAAAGGGCTACACTATGCTGACCCACATTTGTCTTCTCTAAATCTCTATGAGTATTTTCCATTATGCCTTTCATTTGTTGTAAGAATATTAAAAAAAAAAACAAAATAAGATATCCTAATCCTATTTACTCAATAAAATTATAGTATTTTTGTGAATGGGGACGGTAGTTTTGTCCTGGAATGCATAAATGAATGACATGTTGGCAGGAAGCACACTTTGTAATGATATTTGGAAGAAGTGACCCTATACACCTCAAATGGGGAGTGAAACAATTTTTATTATTTCCCTTAAAAAATGTTAAACTTTATTTTTAAAAAATTGCATGTGTTATATAGATATATATAGTCATTTAAAAATATCTGAAAGATATGTAGTAAAATAAGAAACCTTTACTTTCTTTTTATCTACCACCGCTTCTACTTTGATTCTGTTCCTCAGAGTTAATCACTGTGGTATTAACTTTGATGAATAGCTTTCCAATTCTTTGACCATTCACCTAAATTTATATCTAAACGTGGAGTCCCTAAATCCTGTGGTCTTGTCTACACATGCGATTCTATTCAAAGAATAATGATCTGATTCCAGATACCTAAGAATAAATATTATAACTCTATATTATGAAAGAGGAAAGGTGGATGTTGTACAGTTCTTTCAACAAACAAAAAACTTGGTTTTTTGAAAAAATAAATGAAATAGATAAACCTTTGGCTAGAAATAAAAAAGTAAAATCTCTAGTAACCTCAATCAGAAATGACTGAGGGATTGATCCCTGTGAATCCACTAGGGACTAATTCTCACATAAATTGGATTTAATTTTGACCAAAGTACATTATTTAAACATTAATTTTTAATTCAATTTGTTAATATGTTGTTTAGGATATTGCATCCTCATTTATAAGTGATATACGTTTGAAATTTCCCCTTTATAATAATATATTTTCTTCAATTTTAATATCAGGTGTACTCAGATCAAGTAGAATGATCTTGAAGTATTTCTTTTTTTTCTGTTGTCTATAAGATTTGGCATGATCTGTTTTTCGAAATTATGTGTTACTTTTATTTATAAATATTAGTTGTCTATTTTTTGAGACTAAAAAAAATAATAAGTTAACTGATGACTCCACATTGAACCTCAGAGTCAAATCATTCTATAATAGACATACTGTTTAGACATAACAATGTAATGTTACTTTCTTTGCATTATTATTAGTATTATTGCTTAACATTTCAACATAGCAATTGTCTGATTCCTTTTCTGAATGTATTTATGTTTGCTCATTCTTTACGAGGTTTTTGTTTCTAGTCCTTATTTTAAACATTGTTATTGTTATTAAAATTTAAGCCTTTTTAATTTTGTGAAGAAAAAAATGGAAATCTAATAAACACATGTATACGTAAAAATAAAAAATATAAAAAACTTCCTACAAACCCTCTTTGACATTGCTCCTTCATTCCAGAGTTTCTCACTGACACCCTGACAAGAGTCCACGGTTTCTTCTTCCCCACCCATCCCTCTGCCTGCTCAGGTGGGTGCACACTCCTGCCCCTGACTTGCTCCTCAGACTCCACACACCAGATTGTGGAAGCGTGGGCTGCTTTTTGCTCTACTGCTTTTCTCTTCAGAATCAGATTATTACACATTAAATTTGCCTCGATCTGTAAATTTACTGGAATAAAGCCCTTTACTACATTCTGTTTTAAATCTTTTTTTAAATTAAGTCATATATACATGGATCACGAATACATTTATACCTTTGTGGGATTCAATGTGTTGATTATTTGTACAAATTGGAGGGCTTACATCCTACTAATTAACATAGTTTACACCTCATTGACTGAATCACAGTGTTAAGACATTTGTGCTCTATACTTGATAGATTTGACTTGTACCCTTGCAAAATGCTCCATAGTGTGGTCTCACAGTTTACGCTCCCTCTATCGAACCACCCCACTCCCTTCCCATGCTCCTCTCCTTCCCTCCTTCATCCTGGGCTATAGTTGTAATTCATCTTTCATATGAAAGTGTGAGTGATTATAAATTGGTTTCATAGTAGTACTGAGTACACTGGATTTTTTTTTTCCATTCCTGAGATACTTTACTAAGAAGAATATTTTCTAGCTCCATCCATGTAAACATAAAAGAGGTAAAGTCTCCATCATTTTTTAATGCTGCATAGTATTCCATGGTGCACATAAACTCAGCTCTGTTGAGCTCACTTTCCTGTGCCTACTGATCTGTTCTAGTCTTTTTTTCTTGTTCATATAACCCAATTTTTCTTTATTTTATAGGTTTTGAAACTATTTAACTCATGTTTTTTTCAGTTTTTTTAAATTATTTTTTTGACATATAATGTGTTTATTAGGTTTCCATTTTTTGCCTTCACAAAATTAAAGAGGCTTAAAATTTAATAATAATAATGTTTAAGATAAGGGCTAGAAACAAACACCTCGTAAAGAATGAACGAACAAATACATTCAGAAATCAGAGAATTACTGCATCTAAATATTAAGCAATAATAATAATGCAAAGAAAGTAACATTCACATTGTCAAATAAAGAGTATGTCTATTATAGAATGCTTTGACTCTGAGGTTCAGTATGGAGTCATCAGTTAACTTCTTTTTTTTTTTTTCGACTCATGGTTTTAATCATGAATTTTACTGTGTTTTGGGGGATCAGCTTTGTTTTTATATTTGCTGATTTCTCTTTTTAGCCTTATCAATACATTCTCCTCTCTTACCATTAGCTTCTTTATTTTATTCAAGTATTTTGGCCCTAAAAATCAGAGCTGAATGCCAGTAAGGCCCAAACAATTCTACATATTTGACAGGTATTACTGTCATTGCCATGCATTCATAATTTATCTATAATTGTAGTTTTCATTGCCTTTTCAACAAAAATGAAGGGTATTATGTGGCTTGTATGATTTTTCTCTTTTTGAATTTTGCCAAGTCTTTCTTTGTGGAAATAATACATTATTCATTTTTTAAACATCTAATTTATACTGTAAAATAATTTTCTCCATTAAAGGAAATATCTAACTTAGATTATTAAAAATGAGAAAATTACATTGATTAAATATGTCAACTTTTTTTATGGACACATTTTTCAGAAGAATACATTTGCCACATAGCTGAATTTTATTTTGTCTAAAAAAGACTTTAAACATCTTATAGTTTTCCCCTTTCTGATATTTATCTTAAGCCATTTATAATGCATTTAAAGCTCACTTGTTTAGAACTCAGCTTTAATTATGAATTGAATTGATTTTGTGTGTGTGGAAGCTCAAATTTAATGTAGATTTCTCAGAGTCAGCATCTGTTGATGGTCTTCTCCCCACTTTCCTTTCTGTTCAATTTTGTTCATTTATTTATTTTTTATTTATTTGGTTTTTTGAGATAGAGTCTCACTATGTTGCCCTCAGTAGAGTGCTATGGCGTCACTGCTCACAGCAACCTCAAATTCTTGGGTTTAAGCGATTCTCTTGCCTCAGCCTCCCAAGTAGCTGGGACTACAGGTGCCAACCACAATACTTGGCTATTTTTTGTTGCAGTTGTCATTGTTTAGCTGGACCAGGCCAAGTTTGAGCCCACCAGTTTCCGTGTATGTGGCTAGTGCCATAACCTCTGTGCTATGGACGCTAAGCCTTTCTTTTCAATTTTTATAGGTATGTAGTAATTGTACATAGTTGTGGAGTACATGTGATCTTTTGATACAAGCCTACAATATATAATGGTCTGATCAGGATAATTTGCATATCCATCACCTCAGTTGGCATTTTTCCTTTTGAGTTGAGATTAATTTCAGACTATATATAGGACATTATAAATATTATGTTATGAGACAGAATCCATAATTCTATGTAATGATATAGGTTGGTAGGACTTGAAAGTAAAAAGGTATACTATGTAAATACTCAGCAAAGAAAGTTGGATAGCTTAGTAATATCAGATAAAGTAATATTAAAACAAAGATACTATCTGCAAAAGAGAGGATTATGTAATTTAAAAAATGTCAACTCAAGCTATAATAACACTACATCTGAATTCACTTAATCATAGAACTTCTAAATTTTATTGAGGCAAAAACTCACAATACTGAGAGGAGAAATAGAAAGATCTGCAATTATAGTTTGAGACTTCATGTTCCTCTCAGACTGAAAATCACCAAGTATAGAAAAGTAGGCCCCACCATCAGGTACACTATGAAGTGGGTCTTATTGATATTTACAGACCAATTCATTCTACGGTAGCAGAAAATGCATTCTTTTAAGAGCACGTGGATACTCGCTAAAAGAGACCATATCCCTGAATATAAAGCAAGCTGAAATAACTTTAAAAATGTAATCAAAGTATGTCCTCTGGCCATAGGAATAAAATGAGACATCAATAACAAAGATAACCAAGTAATGTTCCAATACTTGGATTGTCACAAAGTACTAATATTGAGTATGAAAAGGAAGTTGTCACTATAGACCCAGTAGATACTAAAAGGGAAACAAGGGAACACTCTGGACAACTGGACACACATAAATTTGGCAACTGAGATGAAGTAGACCAATTCTTCAAATTGCAAACTACTGAAACTCACTCAAGGTGAAATATATACTGTATGTAGCTCTATGACAATGAAAGAAATTGTATACTTAGTTTAGCAACTTCTACCAAATGTTTGAAAAAGAAATAAAACCAATTTGACACAGTCTCTACCATAATACAGAAGAGGAAGAAACACTTTAATCCCATTTTAGGAAGCTGGCCTCATCTCATTTCAAAATCAGATGAAGACAAGAAAAAAAATCACTGACGATAATTACTGACTAGAAATAAATATACTTAATCCAAAAAGATACACATACTCAGAGATGTATATATAATTTCTTACATGCATATTTATAAATCATATACCTAAATAGGATTTATTCCAGGAATCCAAGGCCAATTCAGTATTCAAAAATAAATCATGCCTATATGAGAGTAAAAATACAGTTAAATTCAAGAAGGTGGAGAGTGGGAGGGGTTTGATAAGTTCCCACTCAACAGGTACAATGTATGGGGGTATGGCACACTTCACTAGGTGAAGGACTCAACAACAACTTGGACTTTGCCTTAAAAATGTAAACAATGTAACCTAATCATATGTCTCTTCATATTAATCCAAAATTAAAGAAAAATAACAATTGGTCGTAATAAAAAGCAAAAAGAAATCCATTGAATTTACTAAATGAACAGTCCAAAGAATGAAATTATCCAATCATCTCAACTGATGCCAAGAAAGCATTTTAGAAATTCATTCATTAAAAAAGTCTTCCAGCCAATTAGGACTAAAAGGGAACCAACCACCTCAATGTCATACAAGGAATGTGAAAGGAGTCTACATCTAACAGAATGAATGGTGAAAGACTAACTGCTTTCCCTACTGGATTGGTGAAGAGGCAAAGATGTCCATCCTAACTTACTCTATTCAACATTGTACTGGATGTCCTCACTTGTGCAATAGGGAAAGAAAAAGAAAGAAATGTTATGCAAACTAGAAGAAAAATCCATCCCTTTTTTGTGGGCACCTTATTTGCGTAAGCCGAAAATTCCAAGGAACCCATAAAAAACACTTTCTAGAATTCATAATTATATTTGTTGAGACAGCGTCTTGCTCTGTTGAAGGGCAGTGATCTCATCAGAGCTCACTGCAAACTAAAACCCTTCCCAAAGTGCTAGTATTATTACAGGTGTGAGTCCTTGCACTCAGCCTTAGTAAGTGTATTTATCTAGGTTACTGTGTACACATTAACTTATAAAAATAATTTTTATAAACTTGTAATGAACCATGAGAAACAGAAAAAAATACCATTTATAATATTAACTCTCTCCCACAAATTGAATGCTTAGAAATGAATGTAGTATAGAATGTACTGGCCCTATATGTTAAATATTACAAGAGGCTGATAGGAATAAAAATCTAAATGAATGGGGCAGCGCCCGTAGCTCAATGGGCAGGGCGCCAGCCACATACACTGAGGCTGGCAGGTTTGAACCCAGCCCTGGCCAGCTAGAACAACAATGCAACTGCAACAACGACAAAAAAATAGCTGGGTGTTGTGGTAGGCACCTGTAGTCCCAGCTACTTGGGAGGCTGAAGCAAAAGAATTGCTTAAGCCCAAAAGTTTGAGGTTGCTGTGAGCTGTGACACCATAGCCCTCTACCCAGGGTGACAGCTTGAGAGGCTGTCTCAATAAAAATAAAAAATCAAAAAAACTAAACGAATGGAGATGCACACTGTGTTCATGATTCGGAAAACTCAACCTGGTAATGATATCACTTCTCCTGGATTGACCTATAGATTTAATGCAATTAAATCTCATCAGGATTTTTTAAAAAAGATATAAACAAGCTGATTCTAAAATTTGTATAGAAAGCAAAGGAACCAAAGTAGCCAAAACAACTATGAAAAACAAAAAGAAGACTGGACAAATCACGCTGTCAGATTTTAAACTTACTGCAGAGCTATACTAATAGAAGCAGTGTGGTATTTAAGAAGCAAAAGATACAAAGATCAATGGAACAAAATAGTCTATCAACAGGTCCAACCAAACCTGGCCAGTGAATAAGGAACAAATGATGTTGAAACAACTGGACATCTATACACAATGAAGTGTTGATTTAAAATTTATATCTTATGTAAAAATTAAAATTGATCATTTAGATCTAATTGTAAATATAAAACCACATATTTTTTAAAAGATATAATAAGATAAAATCTTCATAATCTATGGGTAGGTAAGAGTATATGTGACACTAAAAGCCTGTTCTTATGAAAGAACAGAAATGATAAATTGAAATTAAAAATTAAGTAAATTAGATTATGCAGGATTGATGAACAGATCCTGTTTTCTTTCCTTTTGTGCCAATATTAGGAGATGAAAATGGTAGGGTGACTACACTTCTCTCCCCATCTACGATTTTCAGTTGGCAAGAGAATTGGATAGCTGTCACCAATCATTCCATTTTGCTCACTTTTCTGAGGCCAGAACAATATCAAGACTCATTCCTGGCCCCCTTTCTTGGTCTTGCCCAAGTGTAATTTCATAAATTTCAGTGCTGTTCATTTAGTCTCTTGCCAGTAAAGTCAAGTTTATATTGCTGCCAAATTTCTACCTCCCCAATTACCTGTTTCTCTTTTCTGCACCTGTCTTTGCCCAAAATAGGACTCTTCTAATTTCAACTCTTTTAATTTGAAAATGAATTTCTTTTTTTTGTGGACTTAAAAAAATAATTCAATAAATATTATAGGGACAATCGTTTTGCTGGGGGAATAAGTGAGATTCTTCTCACATATACCATATGAAAATAAATTCTGAATAGGCTGCAGAAAAAACTTCAAACATTATGAGAGGAAGGACATATAGGTGATTAATTCATTTCTGGGTGAGGACTAGGTTGTAAGCAAAAATTAATGGATGAAAGTATCTAAGCAAAAAATAATAGTTTTGACATCATGGAAATTTGAGGTAGTCACATATTACAAAGAAAAAAAATAAATATATAAAAGCCAATGTGAACTGGACATGGAGAGTAGATGCCAAGACAGGATGGTGTGAAAATGTTAAAAAGATTCTGGTTTTGACTCCAAAGCTTTTGTCAAAGACCACAATATTTTGAGTCCTTTTAAAAGGAAAACCAAATTACTGATGAGACAATTAAAAATATGAATTGCCTGCATTTTTTGTTCTATAAAAATTTTGTAGAGTCAGACATTTTAATTAGTCATCAGAAATATCCATGTGGTTTCATGTGAAGTCCTTTCCCCCTTCAGTCTTCAGAACAAAACCGATAGTTGTGTATTTTCTTAAGGCAGTTCCTCTTTATGAAGCGCATTGATAACAGACAAAGGACGGATTTGATTATATGATAGTTAATAATTACAGATTACATGGGTATGTAATAGAAAATTTATTTTTATGCCTCTCTGTAATTTTGTTCAGAATTGTCATCTGCTTTAAAGTTTGCAGCATATTTGTGACAGTGCTCATGACTTGCTCCTAACAAAACAATTCTGGAGACGGAAGCCCGACACAGAAATTCTGATTCTACAACCTATACCTGCGTCTAAATCCAAGATGCTCCTGGATGTTGGTGGGAGGCAGTCAATGGCGCTTTGTGTACATTTCTTCATCTCTGGGCCACGGCATCCGCCATCTGTCATTGTTCTCAACTGTGCCATGAATATATTTTTCAGTGTTAATATGTTGCTCTTTGTAGAACTATGAGCTTTGAAAGAACATATTTCCTTGTATTTCTGCAATGGCAACATGAATGAAGTAATAGTAAATAATAGCAAATCTTTATGTGGCATTTGCCATATACTGTTTCATCCTCACTACTGGCTGAGGACGGATTATATTATTCCTGTCTTACAGAGACACATGTACTGAGGCCCAGAGAAATGGCCCAGGGCTACACAGAGCCATTATTTTATAACTGTACGGCTCTTCTGCCCAATTCCTTTCAGTTTATGTGAGGTAAAATGTTGAAGATTTAAAAACTAAAGGCAACAGTTTCACTGTTTCTCTTTGACTCTGATGGTGCACTATGCGTCAGTTTATATCCAGGTAACAGCTGCCAGCAGTATCTCTGAAGCCTCTGATTTTAATCAAGAAAATATTTTCAAAATTGTTCCACAGTTTATATATAACAGTGAGAAACACTTTACACCCTGGGAACGGGGGCTAGCACAAAACTAGGTGCTGCTGCTCTTACTTGAGCCAAGAAAAATAGTGTTGTCCATTCTCTTCTGAGATTGTTGAGTGCTCGTTTTTCTCCTAAAACTTGCATCTCTTCTATTCTTTATAAAAAATGTACGCATATAAAAATGTTGGCTGTGAAGTGTATTTCTGGTTACATTTACATCGTTGAACTTAGATTATTTAGTGACACATTTTAGATGGCCAGGAGAAAACGAATGGTTTTTGTCTGCCAGCAATATGGAATAATTAATCGGAACCATCACTAGAGGAGGACCCATCACATTCTATGTTGGTTTGTAAAGAGGCCCGGGTGAGAGGCCTCTCAGCAGGGCCAGTTACGTTACCTGTAATTTTTCACATGCGTATAGTTCATCACTAGTGACATTCTGGCTTTCAGATCACTCATCTCTTAGGACTTAAAATTGATATATCAGTCTCAGCATAAAACGCTATCATTCCCGTAGACCAACTGTTTACCAGAGTATAACTCCCCCTGTGTCTCATTTCATCACACTGTTCCACACAGCGATGTTTCAGTGTGAAATGAAGTTTCTTCATGCTGTGCTTCTGAGTAGAAAAAAGACAGAAGTACATGTATGATAAATGGTGAAGATTGCACAATAACCCTTGCAAAACAATACAATGTGGAAGCATTACACTTGCTTTAATAATTTAAGACATAAATGTGGCTTTTAAACTTTTATAACAAATATTATTTATGCAGTGGTGAGGGCAAGATCAATTATCTTTTCTGTGAATCACTTTATCTTCCAACTTATTGAGAAATTAGCAAAATACCACTGCTGTCAAATTGTCACAGTGAAATATCTGCGGAGAATACACTATCTGTAAAAAATAAAATTACCATCATGTTTTTCAATGGTACATATATTTATAGTTTTATAAGAGAGGGAATGTATTTATAATTTTATCAAATTAAATTCTCTTCTATGTGGAGCTCCGGACCGAATTTTGGCTTTCCATAGCAACAAAAGAATTGAAGAAAAACACCTTTTTAAATTTCCTTATCGTTGTCTGAAAGACTTGGGAGTGTTTGCATTCTTTCATTGGCCATAGAGTGTGTTTTCTTTGTGACTCTTAGTGTGGTCTGGCTGTGACATCAGCGTCCCACTGATTACTTGGGCTGATTCAACTGATTTGGCTGACTGGGCTGGGGCTATATAGCTCTTTCACAGCCCTAAAGGCTGTGTATTGTCGGAGGATGATGACATCCCTGGGGAGACCAGAACCACTTAATTTTTGTCAAAAGGGAAATGATGTTTTCCTTTTAGCATGCCCTGATTCAACCTGTGACTAAAGGTCTGATAGACTGCTTTAAAATGAAAGGCAAAATTGTTTAACCAAAAGTGGATTCAAACTGTATTTTCAATTGCAAATACTCACTCTTTTTTGCTGAGAAAACATTTTAGCGTGCACTTTTAATTTTTGGTTTTCTTCTTAAAAAAAAATCCCTACTATATACTTTTTAGACTTCTGTGGTAGAAACTATCATGTGCTGTTATGATAATATCCAAGAACTAAGCTTCAGCTAATACAAGGGCAATCAATTGTTGAATGTACAATGAATCAGTAATTTCAAAGAAATGGTGGAAAAACAGAAAAACATTTTTACAGGCATATTTTTATGAAAATAATTTAACAAGTGATGATTTTTTTGTCCTTTCAAGAAGTCTGAATGTTAACAATGATTAATTGGCTTGGTTATATTTTGCCATTGTATACGTGTGTGCATGTGTGTGGGTATGTTTGCATAAGAAAATAACTATAAATCGTCCTAGATTTCTTTATAGAACTGACTTTTATATCTTGGGCATTAAAATTATATTGAACCTAGATCTCTTAGAAAACAAGATGCTATGATAAGTTAAAAATATATATGGCATGCTGGAAGGGAGCTATCCACCAGGAGACTAGAGGTCCATAGGACTTATATATATTCCATGTTAAAGCAAAATTGACATTATAAAGATTTACTGCTCAGTCGGGATAAAGCTATTCAAATACAAAGTTAGTCTGGAAATAGAGTACTCTTAATAATATGTATATCTAGTATGTCTATAATTATATCTATACTTTGCTCACATCCATTATTTTAAGAAGTTTTTAAATAGCAGCTGTACTTTTTAAGCTTGATTCAAAATGACCTTGCTTTTTAATTAAAAAATACTAGGCTTTATTTTTTATAGCATATTTGGAGTCACAATAAAATTGAATGTAAAGTATGGAGAGTTCTGATACATCCCCACTCTTCGCAAACACACTGTTTTTCACCATTAATGTCCTACACCAGACTGACACCCTTGTTATTATCTAATCACTAAATCTAGTAGCTGTGTTGTAAATTTTGAAATGGGTAAATGGGTTTTATTATTTGATTGCCCTTGCCAGAAGCTGTTGAGCCATCAAAGTTTCAAAATAATCTGGGGAAAAGTTTAAGAATTTATTAATTTTTCAAGTCCAATTAAGATCACTAGACATTTGAACTATTGACTGATTGCTTTTATGGGTCAGTATGTGATTTGTAACATGAAGATGAAATAAGTGAAGCTCAGCTCTTGAGCTCTTGTCCTCAAGTGACATCATGAGAAATACAGGAGATCATATAGGGTGATCTTGACATTCAGTATCATAAAAGAGGCAAAGTTAAAATACGCTGGGAGGTAGTACTGAAGAAGGTAAAAAGATTTCAGTCAATGTTTCAGAGAAGGCTGGGCGCCCGTTGCTCAGTGGTTAGGGCGCCGGCCAGCATGCTCTGGTGCTGATGGGTTTAAACCCAGACAGGACTGCTAAACAAACAAACGCACAAACAAACAAATAAACAAACATAGCTAGTGTTGTGGCAGGTGCCTGTAGTCCCAGCTATTAGGGAGGCCAAGGCAAGAGAATCATTTGAGCCCAAGAGTTTGAGGTTGCTGTGAGCTATGACGCCACAGCACTCTACCGAAGGTGACAAAGTGAGACTCTGTCTCAATAAAACAAACAAACAAAAAAAAGTGTTTCAGAGAGGAAGAAGTTCTTGAGTTAGGTCTTGAAATATAGATTGTGGTATGGATAGGGTCATCAAATAAAGTACAGGGTACCCAGTTAAGTTTGTGTTTCAGATAAACAATGGATAATTTTGTAGTATAAGTATGTCCTATGAACTATTTGGGATATACTTATAATAAAATATCCATTGTTTATCTAAAGTGAAAATTTAACTGGGAATGCTGTATTATCATATTTGCTAAAGATGGTGATTTTAGGCATGGGTACATTCTACTCAAAGGAAACAATATACGAAGGGATAAGGCAAAAAGTGTACATCTCACATAGGAAAGGAATCCATGTTTGACAGATTATGTCGAATGCAAGAAATTTTTGGATTGGATAAAATGAGCTGTATTCATAATTGTACTGGGATAATAAGGCTCAAACTGCAACTGCTCTGGGAAAACAAACAATCATGCTCAAACATCGAGGGATAGAGGGACTTGAGAAGAACCCAAAGGGAAGAGATATTTGGATTCTAGTCGTGGTAACTAGTGAGATGCTGTGCCACAGCTGTCTATAACAAGAAAATGTAACAATTTATGGAATATTACAGTGATCGAATCCTTTGTGCAAATGATTGTGGCTTTACAGCATGTTTATGTGATTGTAAAGACTCAGAGATACACTAGGAAAACTTCTTAAATGTATCTCAGAAGGTTGGTGAGTGATAATTAGATGAGGTTAGGGACTTAATTCCTGAGATTGTGGAGGCACAGATGTGGCCCATTGGATCAGAGTATAGCGGAAGTCACAGGAGTATAGAATCATATGCATGTTGATTAAAATTGGGACATGAAAGAACAATATTCTCTGTTGCATCTAGAAAAATTGAGTTAGAGATGGAATATACTAAGACTCTTGCCCAATATGAAAAGACAGGTGTTTAAAGTAAAGTTTCCCCCACAGTGTAAACTGATGACCTGTTAACATTTAAATAAACGTATGTTTAGACATTGAGAAGCTATGACATTTAAATCAACAGTTAAAATGCTTAATAAATTATTTCTATATGAAAAGTTACAAACATATACAAAAGTAGACAGAAGAGCATCGGTGGCTTCCACTATTCCTTCATGGTCTCCTCTTGTCGGTCCCAAGATTGACCAAGTCTCCAGCCCTGGCTTCTCTAAGGCCCGAAGGCAGACCACTCTGCTATTATCTTGCTTGGGAACAATTACCCATAGGTTCCCCAAGGCTACCCACCTTAGCAGAAGGGAGAGAGAGACAGGAGCAGTCATGGTAGAAGAGTAAATATCAGCAGTCTTCGTAGGAGGGCATCAGGCAGATGCCCTGCAGGCTGGAGAAGCGACAGTCAGAATGAGTGAGTCATGAATGAATGTGCATGTCCCAACTGGCTGCCCCTGCAGCTTCTTATAATCTCGCGTCTACTTGCGGGACAGGTGTAGAGCCTGCCAATCACTGATGCTCTTGTCTCACGAGCTCTCATGTTAACAGAGCCAAATCCCTTCCCCATGCCCTTATGGCCAAGGTGTTTCTTATGATTACTGAATGCTCCGCGCTTAGCTCTCGCTTCTCCTTACTTAAAGCTATATGGGTTACTGCAGAACATTCCAGATTAGCAACACGATCCAGATTAGCAACAAGATTTGCCACATTTGCATATTTAGTTTCTCCTTCCATTTTGTTCTTCTGTTGAAGTATTTAAAAGCACGTCGTGAGATCGACAGATTAAAGTCAGCTAATGGGATATACAACAACAAATTGACGGGGTGTTAGAAATGGAATTGCAAGATGTAAATGATCCCTTGGATTTTGTTTGCCTAGATACAGTCTGAGACTGGAAAATGTATATTTATGTGTTGAAATAATCATACGTTACCTGAATTGAATTCATAATCTTCATTAAGAATGCTGTGTTACTAGTCTTTGAATCTGAATTCTATTTAATTGTGCCCTTAAAGTCTTACCTTTTATTAGAACTGCATGTACTGAAAAAATTTCTCAAAGTTTTTGACAGGTCTATTTTACCCTGTTTTAGATGATAAAAAAATTATAGTGACTTGACTATGCTTATAAAAACACATAATATTATAGTCTGAAACATAAAAGAATCGTTTTGATTTGATTGATTTATCATTTGCTTCATAAAATGGTCTTTATTTATCAGAGATATTTGTCCAGATTATCAAATAATAGTTAGATTCTGTGTTTTGTCCAGAAGCAGAAACAACCTTTAGTGAATTGTATTTTATGGGTCAGCAAAATACAGATGAAAGAGAAGTACATCCTCTAGTCCCAGCTACTCGGGAGGCTGAGGCAAGAGAATCGCCTAAGCCCAAGGATTTGGAGGTTGCTGTGAGCTGTGATGCCACAGCACTCTACCAAGTTTTAATAAGTGAGACTCTATCTCAAAAAAAAAAAAAAAAAGTTCATATACATAGAAATGTAAGTATTATTCTTAGAACCCTGCAAAATGGGTCCACTCATTTCCTTAGGCCATCCCAGTCTGGTTCAATAAATGGGATAACTTTCACAAAGATCACTCATAATTTGGAGACTCTTGTGTCTATCTGTTAATATTAAGGTCCTAGATCTCTGCAAAGTCTGTCCAAATCATTCTGGAGGTTTCCATGGCATGAAAACAATTTGTTCATGACCAATTCCAATGGACTAATTCTTCTGAAGGAGCGTTTGCCGGCATCCCTGTTATCCCTGCTGCCCCTCGCCGGCGTCACTGTTCTGGCCAGGCCACCTGTCTGTAATGGGTGCTGTGGCTGCTTCCACCAGGAATGTTGGTCTGCCAGGGATTTTGCTCCCGCTGGAGGCCTCAAAGCCTAGCCCTCTTGCTGTGGAACACTGCTGCTGTGGCCCAGCCTTACCCCAACTAGTTTTTTAATTATTATTTTTTTAGTTTTTACATTTATTCATTTTTATTGTACATATTTAAAGTGTACAACATAAGATTTTGATATGGATGTACATCGTGGAACGATTAGTTCTGTCAAGTAAATGATCATATGTTATCACCTCACTTAGTTACTTTTACTTCTTTGTGGAAAGAGCACCTAAAATCTCCTCTCAGCCCATTTTCACAGTGCCATAGAACACTGTGAACTCTAGGCCTTACACTGCACATTAGATCTCTAGACTTTCTCATTGTACATAATTACAAATTTGTACCCTTTCACCCTCATCTCCTCACTTCCCACCCTCCCCGCACCTCGGTAACCACGGTTTTACTTCCCGCGTCTGCCTATTCAACTTGCAGATTCTCCATGTAAGTGACATCATGCACTATTTTCTTTCTTTTTCTGTTTTATTTCACTTAGTGTAATATCCTTCGGGTTCATCCACATTGCCACGGATGGCGGGATCTCCTTTTTTAAGACTGAATAATATTCATTAACGTATGTGCCACGGTATCTTTTCCTATTTATCCACCAATGGATACTTAGGTTGTCTTCATATCTTGGCCACTCTGAATAATGCTGAAGTGGACATGGGAGAGCTAATATCCTTTCCTTGGGGTATATACAATACCCAGCAGACAGACTGCTAGGTTGTAGAGTGGTTTCTATTTTTAACGTTTTTGAAGAGGCTCCAAGATCTTTTCCACAATGGCTGTACTGTTTAATTTTTAATTGACAATTTTGATATAAGTCTAGAACTAGAATATACTTCCTCAATGCTTATCTTAGTTGATCGACATTTAAAATAAAATTTACTTTTCGCCCTAATTACAAATTTTATATCTCATACAAAATGTAGTTGATGATGAAAGAACTGAAATAAAAATATAAAATGTACCAAATGCTAATAGCTATTAGCATTTTGGTGGATAGTCTTCATAAAGATTCTCTCTTTCTTTATATAAAGTTCTGTGCATATTTTAGCACACATTTTATACTAGTCATATAATCTGCACTTTCCTCTCTGTTCAGAAATTTTCATGTACATCCATTTATTTTATTAAAGAGCTAGAATAGTATTCTATCTTACGGATGTAAAATTACTACCTTGATTCCTTTTATTAAATTAATTTTCTTTAATTTTCTGTTATTAAAAAACAAAACTCCCAATTAAAATTTCTGTGTCTACATCTTTGCACAAATTTTTGTTTTTTCTTTAAATATGCTTTTTCAGAAAAGGAGTTGCCAAAGTTAAAAGCGTGAAAGTTAACATGTTTATTTTATGGTTAAACAGCTCATCAGATAGGTTGTGGCAATTTTCACAGACAGTGGTTTATAAGGATACAATTTCTTCCTATTTGCTAATATGGTAGCTAAAAAGGGTGCCTCATATTCAGTTTATATATGTTTTCAAATAATGAATAGCATTAAATATTATTAAGTACTTACATTAAATATGTAATAAGTGCTTACATTAAAAAGACAGAAAGGCTACAAATTAACAACCTAACACTACACCTCAAGAAACTAGGAAAAGGAGAAAAATCAAAACCCAAAGCTAGTGGAAAAATAGAAATATTCAGTTTATATATGTTTTCAAATATTCAGTTTATATATGTTTCTCTGCATACTCATACTGATATAGGTTTTGATAATGTACTTTCATAGATAAATATTTTATTAGAGTCAAGCAAAGAATAAACTGAAGATAGAATCTCAATGATACCAAAACTTAAAGCAGAGAGAGAGAAAGAGAATGGAAAGAAAGGAAGAGAAATACTCATCAAAGGAAGCCAGAGTAGCATAGAAGCCAAAGGATGCGTTCAACCCCTTTCCTGAGAACAAAACAAATAACCAAAAGTGTGGCTTAAAATTAAAGGGGATATGGGAGAGAGGAGGGTAGATGATGCTGGTGAGAGAGGGCGCTGAGAGAAGGGAAAACTCTAAGAGGAGAAATCACCAATAGCCAGCAGAGCATTCAAAGGGATGAAGATGTAGGTCGTTTCTAAATGACTAAAATATTGGCAGTGGGGATGTAAAAAAAAAAAAAAAAGTCACATTCAAAAGATGGCTAGGAAGATTCTGAGTGATAAAGTTTGAACGTAAAGATAACGGAGCAAAATGAATTTACGATCATTTCCATGTTTAGAGCACGTGCCTTTGTTACCAGGGTGTCCACATTTTTCCCCTTGTCACACACTAGGAGAGTAAGTGTTGTCTTGATCACACATTCAATATACAACACTACCAAAAACAAAAAAGTGCCTCACGAAATCAGCAGGTGGTTTGTGGGCTGCAAGGTTGGACACCCCTGAGCTAGAATGTAGACTCACTGATGTAATAATATAGAGAAAAATAAACAAATTCATAAGGAAAAGATTTGGTTTTTATTGTATTGTGTTTATGGCACTAGGAGGCATTCAAATAGGAATCATTTACATTTTAATTTAAGAGTAGAATCCTAAATTGATTGCAGGATTCTACAGACATTCATGACAACTTTTTAATGTAATTATGATATATATTAAAATGCTGTCACATAATAATTGGTTTTACAGTATTATCTGTTCTATAAAAGCCATTGTATCATTTGGGAATTCTGTGAAATTCACTGTCAATTATGAAAATTTTGTAGTCATATATTGCCTTAATGATCACACACAAAATTTTCATTATTATTATAACAATTTCTATTGATTTCAACAGGTAAAAATAATTAAAAGAGACAATGGGATACCTCATATAATTGACTCATGTTACTATTTTAATGATTTACAGAAAAATTTGCTTGGTCTAAATTTTGCTGCTGAAACAAATTTTTACTTTCAGAAATGACTTTTATTAGACAAGACTTTCATCATTTATGGACTTGATTTAAAATATTTCTTGTTTCAAACTGAACACTTGTGTTTCTTGTTTTGTGAAATAACGTATTTGGCATTTGTGTTCATTAGCTTTTACAATGTAACAGACACCCACAATTTCGTAGTTTATATAACACCTAGTTTGTTTGTTTGTTTGTTTGTTTTTCTTTTCAATTGGTGATTCTGTAAGTCACCTGGGAGGATTTGTTGGTCTGGTTCAGGTGGCCTCTCTTCTGCTGTTGTGGTTCATTCATTGATTTGGATTTTGCTGTGAGATTTAGGATGCTGGAGCATCTCAGTTGTCCACCACATGGCCTATTGAGTACATTGCCTTGGACGCATTTACAAAGTAGTCTCTGGGTTCTGGATACAACGTAAGAAGGCAATCTCCATTGTGTAAGTGTTTTTTTAAGCTCTGTCTCACATCATACTTGCTAATGTTCAATTGGCCAAAAGAAGTTGCTACAGCAGCCGAGGGTCAATATGGAGGTCTTTACTAAAGGCCATGGATAAAGGGAAGAAGTTAATTTGTAATCATTTTGCTCTGTGCCACAGTAAAATGTTTCCCAGATAGTCTTTGTGGACATGTGAGATGGCCATTTTGTACACGGATAGTATTAACATAAGAGTTGGGATTTGTAGGCGTAGTGAGATTTATGAAGTTAAACTCTTCAAAATAGTATTATAAATAGTACATAGTCAATGTCTAGCCAGGAGACAGAAACCACATAGAAATCTGATCAGGGAAACGTTAATAATGAATATTATTAGTGATAACAGGGTATTGTTGTGATAGGGATTGACTGCTAAGGATATATTAAACTCTAAAGCATGGAGGAAGACCAAATATAGGGACAGCCACTCCCTCCAGTGAGTTGCTGTGGTGCACTGGGTATGGGAGAATTTCATCGTGGTGTGTCAGGCGAAGAATGAAAGTCTAAAACCACCTGTGTGGTACCAAGCAAATTCAGCAGGAAGCTTCCAGTGTTGGGTATTGCTGAAGTTGCTGGGAAGTTACCTGTGGGGATGTCATTGGAATGGTGGCAGCCGGGGGTGGGGGGAGGTGGGTGGGTAGATCTTCTGGGACTTCCTCATTCACTGAGAATTTCACAACAAGGAAAAGGAATATCAGAACCAGGAATAGAAGCCCTTTGTTACTGCAGCAACACTCCCATACCTTCTGTTGTCAAAGCTTAATGTCATGCCACCTAACAAAGGAGAAATATTTTCAAGATCCAGCTTTAGTATTAAGAGCAGGACAATGAAGGGTGGATTTGGAACTGAGAGGCAATAAACTGATAAGTGGCACTAACAGGAAACACTTATGTAAGGGACAAATGGTTAGGCTAAAAAAGTCATCTGCTCATTTCCTGGGGGCACCAAACATGAGTAGAAGCAGGAAAAAAGTTGACCACGACCTTTAAAACATATATTTGAAGGAATTAGTGAATTATCTTTGGTAATTTCTTGAAATACTGTTTTTCAACATAATTATGATTGAATTGATTGAATACTGAATTGGCTTGTGATTTTTTTTTTTTTTTTGTGGTTTTTGGCCAGAGCTGGGTTTGAACCTGCCACCTGCGGCATATGGGACCAGCGCCCTACTCCTTGAGCCACAGGCGCCACCCCGCTTGTGATTTTTTATCCTATAAATTGCTGTACTATCAATGCTAATAAAACTTCACTTTCACCTAGAAGAATGGTTTGTTTTTCTTGAAGTATTGATTAAAAAACTCATTTGCAAAGTATAAGTGCAGATTGGTTACATGGATATGTTGCACAGTGCTGAAGTCTGTGCTTTTTGTGTGAGCCTCACCTAGTTAGTGTACATAGCACCTACTCGGTAACTTCTCATCTTACACTCCTCTCATTCCTCCCACCCACCTGCCCTTCTGACTCTCCCAAGTCTGTTGTTCCACTCTCTGTGTCCATGTGTACCTATTACTTTGGTCCAATATAAATTAGAACAAGTGCTGTTTGTCTTTGTTTCTGGGTAATTTTCACTAAAGATAACAGACTCCATGTTGCTACAAGACATGATTTTATTCTTTTTTATGGCTGAGTAGTATTCCATGGCATACATATACCACATCTTTTTTTTTATCCAACCATCAATTGATAAATGCTTAGTTTGGTTCCACATCTTTGTTATTGTGAAAAGCATTGTGACAAATATGTGAGTACAGGTGTCTTTTGGATAGAATGATTTATTTTCCTTTGGGTACTCGGAAATTCTACTCGGAAGTAGAATTACTAAATTGAATGGTATATCTATTTTTAGTTCTTTGAAGAATCTCTATACTGTTAGGCAAGTTCATTTCTCATGTGACTGTCCAATATTGTATGTTGCGCCAGCAGGAATACGCAACTTCACATTGAAATGAATATTGTTCCAATCTTGAGAGAAATTGAGGTATATCTTCAGCATTTTAGGCAAATTAATATTTTGAGTAGATGAAAAAACATAAGTAATTTAGGGTGTTATTAATGTTGGGGCAATAAGATTGCACTGAGACACTCTTTCCATACACCGGGAAGTCAATAAATTATAGCTAAGTAGCCATGCGACCTTAGCATTCTGCCCTAATCTCTTGAACTAGAACTACAGAGATTTATAGAATATTTTATGTGTGAATTATTTGTATCTTGTGAGTAATGGAATTAATGTGACATAATTCAGAATTATTTATTAAAAAATCATGTAGCCCTTTTCTTGAGAGGACGTGAACTAGTGGCCCATTGAAAATTGGTTTAAGAAAGAAAGACAGGAAAACAGAGAAGAAGGTAGATGAGTGTAAGCAGTCTTATTTTGTGTCAGCAGGAAATGGAGAAAAATGATATCCAGGAAACTTCATCAGGAGGAGGATTTCAAAGAAAGCAGAAATCAGTGTTATAGTGACACCAAATTCAGTTCATCCTGTTCTGTCCTAAGATGGTACAATTAGTCCAGCTTCTTAACAATGTTTAGTGATGTTTATAAAATGATAGACCATGTAACACATAGAATTACAAAAGAAAAGAGAGGACAACTACAGTTTGGGTGATGGGTTATAATAAAGTATGTAGTGGTGAAAACATCTTTATTTAAGAAAGGAATAATTTAGTGATGATAGAACTAAATTACAACTAGTATTGTGAACTTCTGGCCTTCAAAATGAACATATTTTTCCATCTCTGTCCCCAAAGTAATTATCTACCCTATTTCTAGAAATAGTTGAAACAATGTTAATTTCACCGAGAGCCCATATTTTGATTTCTAACACTATTGTCCATTCAAAATAACCAGTTTTTTTTTAAATTAGAGCTTTTAAAAGAGAAGCCTAGAACTAAATTTTTACTAATTTCTAAACTTGTCAATTAAGTAAGCTTGTTAGTAGCAAAGTGATATGGAGGCAATATCAAAAGGGACATCATTGCAGGCAAAAGCCTCACGATTATTAAAAAAATCTCAAAATCCTGTAAAAGAAAACTATTGGCCTAGCAATAAATTGGCAAAAAAAAAAAAAGGTCTATCTTGGGGCATATTGACATAGGTTGAATCACATTGAAAGTCTTACTCTATCTCCATGTCCCAACCAGGAATAACTGAGTCCATAATCAAAAATCTGTAAGCCAAATACATTGTAATAGTACCCGTTTACTTTGGGGTTTCTTTTGGTTATTCTGAGGTCTAAAGATAAGTATAAAGGTGACAAAAACAGATAAATGGAGCCAATATTTTGATGGTAAATTAAATGCAGGTGTAACAGGAACTTTGGGGATGATTGTGAAGATTTGTCTATTTACTTTTCCCTTTTGAAATAGATTAAAAGAGAAAAGAAATAGGTGTGTTGAATTATTGATGTGATTTATACAGTTCAGTGTCAATTATTAGTTTTTATTAGAATTTACTTATGTAGAAAAATTTTGTGAATTAATTGATAATTGTGTTCCTTTTATGCACAAGAGCTTTTGTGCATTAAATATAATATAAAATCAAATGCATATCAAAACAACCCTGAGATATAATCTAACCCCAGTGAGAATGGCCCATATCACAAAGTCTCAAAACTGCAGATGCCAGCGTGGATGTGGAGAGAAGGGAACACTTTTACACTGCTGGTGGGACTGCAAACTAGTACAACCTTTCTGGAAGAAAGTATGGAGAAACCTCAAAGCACTCAAGCTAGACCTCCCATTTGATCCTGCAGTCTCATTACTGGGCATCTATCCAGAAGGAAAAAAAATCCTTTTATCATAAGGACACTTGTACTAGACTGTTTATTGCAGCTCAATTTACAATCGCCAAAATGTGGAAACAGCCTAAATGCCCACCAACCCAGGAATGGATTAACAAGCTGTGCTATATGTATACCACGGAATACTATTCAGCTATTAAAAAAAATGGAGACTTTACATCCTTCATATTAACCTGGATGGAAGTGGAAGACATTCTTCTTAGTAAAGCATCACAAGAATGGAGAGGCATGAATCCTATGCACTCAATTTTGATATGAGGACAATTAATGACAATTAAGGTTATGGGGGGGGAGGAAAAGCAGAAAGAGGGATGGAGGGAGGGGGGTGGGGCCTTGGTATGTGTCATACTTTATGGGGGCAAGACATGATTGCAAGAGGGACTTTACCTAACAATTGCAATCAGTGTAACCTGGCTTATTGTACCCTCAATGAATCCCCAACAATAAAAAAAAACAAAGGAAAAAAATCATACTATAAGCATAATTTAATCATGAAGTATTAAAGAATCACTAATTATGTGGACTTTAGAATAAAGACATCACAATATTTGTTATATGATTGTGATGTGTACAAAATCAATGACATGAAAACCTGTTTAATTAGATGTTGATTACAACATGATGTTTGGCCAAGTACTGGCTAGCCTCTTTGACTGGGTTGAGTGACAGCTGGCTATTGAGTAATGCTTTCTTTACCGTAGATACTAGATTTTGTTTTGCTGCCTAAGGATATTTTTTATTTTCCCCAAAAGTAAATAATCATAGGGACTATGTTTTACTTTTTAATTTGAAGATACAGTTTCCTATAAGAGCCAGTTGAGTTATCAAGGTTTTATTGTAAAGTTTTCAATAAGAGAATCCTGTTCTACGTGAGTAAATGTTAAGAATGAAAGAGAAGATTGTTTTAATATTTGTGAGATATTGATTTTGACTAGTGAAAATATTTTGTATTAATATGTTTCTCCATTTTAACCAGAGTGTTTTGAAGAGAAGCTTAAAACTAAATTTTATTTCCTTACATGAATAAATTATCTTCTCTGGAACTAAGTATTAAAAACCCACTCGTTATGTGGACTTTAGAACCCATTCCATCAAAGTATTTATTATGCGATTATAATGTGTAAAAAATGAGGCACGTTGGAAGAAAACAATATATTACCAATATGGTTCCTCACCTTCATGGGATCTAATATAAAAAATAAACAATGATAAAGATAAAAATGTATGAAACGTTTAAAAAAGGGAAAAGTGTCCATTAGTCCTGGAGCCAATTGCTGACCTATTGTTAAGAGTAGCTGTACTGGGGAAAGTAATGCTGAGATGATTGATCAGTATTCTTAATGATACTTAATGATGACTGCTCACTGGGCTTCCAGGAGGAGACGATGTTAAGCTGTGTCTTCAAGGTTGCATAAAAGTGCAAAGATGTGGGTCGAGAGCAATATTTCCAGGTGGTTTATGTTGTGGGTATGTCCACCAGAAGTGTGTTGAGACTTTTATCCCCTTGAAGGAGTATTGTCTAACAAGATTACAGGAAAAGTTGGAATATGGTGGAGAATATAAAGCCAAGACTTTAACACAGTAATAGAATTCTTCAGTATGAAATAGACTCAGTAGGAAACGCATACATAGTGAATGCCCGTTTTGTGAAGACACTGCTCACAGAGTTGAGGAAAACAAAGAAATACAAAGTGTGGTTTGAATAGAGCTATTCTTCACACAACTGTCCAGCACTGCCTCATGACATCCTGTTCACCCTTCAAAGTCCGGCTCAAAACCTGTCTCCTTCAGAAGCTATCCTGTTCAGCAGTAATCTGGTCACAAATACTCTTTTTTGTAGCTAAAATTCTTCTCTAGAATGTGAATTCTTAGAGCACAAAGACGCTATCTTTATGGAGGCATTTTCTGATGGTTGAAAAAATACAACCTGGCAGACCCGATGTAATGAACGTAGCTGAGAAAGAAAAATAGTTAATGTATTTAAGATTTGTGATGGCATTTTCCGCTCTTCAGACGCTGCTCTTAGTTTCCCAATCATTATTAGTTTTTGTATATTTTGGTATCTGAGTAGTTTGCATCTTAAGATACATATACTAAAAATGATCTTGCTCTTTTACCATCCTTGTAGTCACTTCCGTTTGGACAGTATTTATAGAAGTAGGCAGAAAATAATTTGAACAGATTTCTACCAATTTAGGGGCATAAGAACCCTCTGAGACTTCAGTTCACTTTTGATTGAACTCTCCTATGACATTTGATGAGTCTTACTAATCCCAAATCCAAAGCTGTTTCTTAACTATGTTTAGAAATACAGGTTTTCTTTTCTCTCTCATAGAACACTGTATTGCATACTGTACTGAGATCAAATAATTTTTTTCCACAAATACTTTCTAATCTTCGATCCTATTCTACCAAGCACAAGTTTCAGTTGCTTACAACATTCTCTATGTAGAAGTGAAAGATTAGCCAACATGGTTATTTCTTGCTGTGTACCTGAATTACATATAAGAAGCAAACAAAAATATTTTTAGCTATAAAACCTGTAAACGTCCATTAGTCCTGGAGCCAATTGCTGACCTATTGTAAGAGTAGCTGTACTGGGGAAAGTAATGCTGAGATGATTGATCAGTATTCTTAATGATATTTTTGTTGATTTCCTGCTGATTTTCCTATTGCTCTTTGAGCTTTTTTTCTCTTTACATATTACTCTGTTCAGTCTGGTAAAAATTTGCAGAAAAAGTATCCAAGTGATGGGCTCACAGCAGGTGCTGGATCAAACAGACCTTGTTCTTTGGCCCTTGGGAAGTCTGCATGGATCAGAGGCATCCAGGGGCTGCCCTTCAGTTGACCTGTAGTAAAACTGCAGAGGACATGCCCAGTTTCTTTCCATGGATAAACAAAGTGTAGATGAGATATTTTTGTTAGCTCGGATAGAGGAATTTATTTTATATATGTACTGCCTGTCTGTGCAGTTGATTGAAAATGGCATGAAGTAAATCTCATCTAATAGATACTTACAGAAGAACGTTATTTAAATATCTACCCATGTAAAGGTCAATGTTTTAGCTTTTGATCTTAGTAGGGGTATGCTGGTTTCAACTGAATATGGGATAAATAAATCTCAAGAAATGAGAGAGCTATGTACTGAAAAATATACATTCCCAATAACATGCAGTTTGAGAACGTCACTGTGAGCTGAAAAAGCCAAACGAAAGTGTTAAATTTGAATTTTGTCCATAGATTTTAGCCATGTCAACTCATAACCACAGTGCTTGATTGACAATTTACTGATACACGTCTTGCCTATTCATGGACTGCCAAATGTTTTTTTCATTTAACCACTGTGAAGACCACAGTTTGGCAAACATTTGTCGAACATCTCTTTGTAAATGGTATTGTTTTAGAAACTTGGAGTTCAAGGACAAATTGGCATGTGACTGTCTTCAGAGAGTTTAATATTCAGTAAATTACTAAAGGCTAATGAAAGTGGGAGAAAAAATAGACTAAAATCTTTTCAAATGAAAAGATTAAAATCAGAATCATTTTGCTATTTGGGTAAGCTCATACCCTATTTGTTCCTCATCAAAGTAAAAAAAATGATTTTTTTTTTAGTTTGATCAGTAGATAGAGCTCTTCATATGGCTTGTATAGGCAGAGAACAGGAGAATTCATTTTTATATCACTATTTTGATTTTTTTAAAACAGAAAATGTCAATGTTATTTTATTTTATAGCACAACGTAGAAACACATGGATCGATACTTAGGTTAATGGAAGGAGTCTTCACTAGTAACATGATAATATAAGTTTTAAAATGATGGAAATGTTTTATGAGGTTTATTTCTTAATATTGTAATGGAACACATGATATGCATATAGATACCACTTAGTTCTTAGGATTACAGAGTTCAGCTCAATGGAGACTGCATTTATTAAACCTCCAAAGAAATGTCCAGCTCCTCTTTTTCCAGAAAATAGCATATAATAATTCTCCTAGTTCTGAGATCAAAAAAGATTTCATTCATATTTAAGCTTTTTTCTTAAATAATGTGAGATACTTCTCATAATTCTTACATTAGGAAATGGTTGATGATACTACATATATTAAGCATCATATAAGTTTTATGTTCATAAATTTACAAGATAAAAATAGTTTTCACATTTGAAGCATGTAGTCTGTTGTGAGTTAGGGGACAATTAATTTGAAAACCAGGTATAAACAGAATAAAGATTGATACCCTGTGAGCAGCACATGCCATTTTCCTGAAATGTCATGGGTTTATAATACCTGGGAACATTTGCATCTTGATACATGCCTTCTCACTGAAGTCATGGTGAAGTGAGTATCATCATATAAGAAGCACACGGGTGGATTTTCTTTCTTTCTTTTTTTTTTTTTCCAATGCGTGGAGTAGATGGAACAAGCTCCTATTCAAACTCCCTGCTCCAAAAATCCATTTAATATATTGTCCTCAGATAGAGGATGTATCAGATATTAAACTGATAGGAAAAGATACTGCATCTGATCATAGCCAAAAGGTTTTCTATTTGTAAGTCTAATGCTCAGGGAGAAGATCACATATTAATATTGAAGTGACCTGAGCTTACATGGGATTAAACTAATTTAGAATATGTTTTTCAAAGTGCTCATTACCAGGTATGTATTTTTACCACCCTCCATAATTTTTGGTTCTGTTTTCCTAGCATGCTAATTTAGGTATTTAAGTCAAATTTTATAGGAGTATAGAATTTCAAATTTTTCTTTAAATTAAAATATTATATAACTTTGGAGCTTATTTTTTAAATCGTGGTTCATAGAAACTTTAAAATTACAGCAAAACAGTTTGAAAAATATCATGAAAAAGAAAGGCACAATGAATTTCATTGTATTTTATTAAAAGCCCAAGAAACCTTCTTAGTGTCACAAAAAAAAGAAGCTCTGATAGTAGGAGCTAGATGTTAATGTCGCATCTGAGACATTTGTGCTAGCAAAGAATTATCAGTATGGAGACTGAGGTGGTGGGAAATCGAAAAGGAATTTATGTACATTTTTATTGCGTAGCTCTGTGGTAGAATTAGCTAATTCATCCTAACTTGGATGAAAACAGCCAGAATTACATACTCTTTTAAAATTTATGTCACTCTTAGTATACAATTTTAATGAGGCATAATAGGAGTCCTTAGAAGACATGTATTTAGAATGGCTAAAAATTATTTGTGATTAGTCACTTGATTACAAATAGATACATGCATGATATTCAAGAAGGATATTGAACAAACATATTCCAGTTGTTTAAAATACTCTCCTATAATCTTAATTGTACCACTAATTTGTTCTTAAAACCCTTGCCTCGAAGGTAATACAAAGGTAAACACAAGACTTGTTTCAGTTGAAATGACCATAAAAATCAGAAATGCCTCCACTCAATTTAGTGAGGGCTTTATGCCTCATAGTTGGGATTTCAGAACCCTTGAAATAAAGTAAGTGATTTTTGCTATAAAGATCTACGTAGGTTCTCTTTCTTATTTTCCCCTTAGGAGTAGTTCCCCCCATTGTTTATAGGCCATACTGGTGTGCACCGGGCTGAGCAAGACCATCCTCTCTGTAAGGCCGTTGACTGTCTGGCTCATATCTTCCCAGTTGGATGGCAAGGGAGAATGAGTAGCGGCGGGCTTAAAAGCTCTTTCAGAATCCACAGGAGTAGATAAAAACCATATGTAAGTAAGGACATATTCACTTGACCTTAGGGCAATGGGGCGAAGAATACAAAATCCAAATTGTATGCATACGTAAAAACGTAACTATTCTTAGAAAAACAAAATTATTAAAGAATTTAAAAATAGAAATATTTTAGCTCCATTATTGTTGAGAACTGCATTCAAGTGAAGTTTTCTACCACACACTTCATGTGCTTTCTCTCTCTCCCTCTCCTTTTTCTTGGAGTTACATCAGCTGTTACAAATTAGAAAATTCTTTACAGATTAAAGGGAATGTTTAAAGGTATTCAGTGACTTTAGTAAACAATGAAGAAATAAATTGTTAGGAAACAAGGGATTTCGGGCAAAATCTATTTGTAGCTCAATCCTCCATATTATGAACCATTCACTAGCAATTTCTGTATTGCTTTCACAGATTCAATGGACTTTCTTTATTCTTTTCTTTTCTTTTTTTTTTTCCTTCATAAATTATCAAGAGATTTTTCTAAAAGGGATTTTAAAAATGTATTTCATGGAAAAACACTTTTCCCAAATTTTTTTTAATATTTGATCATTTTAAATGGATAAATGCCAATAGAATACGAGTCACCTAAGTATAGATTGTTTATTAATGACTTACAACTTTAATCTTCAAAGTGTAGTCCCAGCTTCAACACAATATCATCAGTATTACTTCAGAATCAGTTAGAAATGCAAATACCTGGCTTCTATCCAGGATCAGAAACTCTGGAGTACCCTGACCATGATTCTGATGCATCTTAAAGTTTGCAAACCATTGCTCTATGTGATGAGCTTGAGCAAGGGAGTATCATTTCTCATGGGACTACAAAATAAATATATCCACTTTGTTAATACACTCTGAGGGATGTTGCCTTTGGGTGAAGCACTGTTTTAGAGAGCACTAGTTTTCCTTTAACTTTCTTGTGTAGCAGAAAATAAATGCGCCATATTTAAAATGATTTCCAGGCAGTAATTATTGTGTGAGATTTACACAAATATTTTCTAAATGTCATGAAGATAACAAAAATTCTGATTAAAGTACGCATCTTGATACCAATCTATAAACTGAAAGAAAAACCACAGTTACATTTTTAACACACACACTATCTTTCAGATGTTTTGATGCACCCTTTGGGATATAGCTCATTTCGAGGTCTGTATAGGAAAAACAAACTGCACATCTACATAGCCAATGGCTGATGGAATTACCCCAAGAACAGTGCTAGGCTTTTAATGTTTGAGTGTGTTCTGTATTCTATACTTTTGCAATGAGGTATGAACAATGACACCTTAATAAGAGTAGAACCATACTTTCGCCATATGGGTTACACAACTTTGGACTGTGGCCTTTGGCTACATTTAGAAGCTCCGGCTTAAGAAGATGATTAATTAGGTCAACTTGAACTGGCCATAGAACACGTCATATACCAAACATTTTCCTTTGGCTCGATTGACACCTTATTCAGGAAACATGCTAGGAAAAAGCCATTTGGTCACAGTGCTTAACTATTAAAAGTGTGCATGGAATTCAAGAACTACAGCCCATGTGCCAACCAAAATTTGATTTATAAACTCAAAGTGAAGGTTGTTACATTCATGGTCCATAGTCAATGAAAATCTCTGTTTATTACCTCTAAGTGCATTTGATTTCAAACTACATTTTCGGAGTTTTATATATTGACATTCTTTAAAGAAGTCAGGGAACTATAGAAAGAGCACATAAATAAACTGTATTTGCTATCATACTCAACATTTTGGGAGCTGGAAGTGAAAGTCTAAGATGGGTAAACAAAAAGAGGGAAAGAGGTGGGTGGTAAAGTGGATCAGTATGACTTGGACTGGTGAGAGAGAGACAAATCATTAACACACCCTGATTTAGGTCAGGTGCAGTGGAACTAGTCAGGGCCTGAGGGGGAATAGGATGAATTATGATTATGCTGATGGACATCTGGTCATTCTGAAAGCAACGGCCAGTGGCAGTGGGTTTTTTATTAAAAAAAATTTGATTTTCTTGAAGACTAACTCCAACCTAGTCATTTACAAAATGCCTCATATATTGAACATTTTGTTTAAAACAAAAAATTAATCATAAGTTTGAAAAGGTTTTGCAAGGAAGGTCACTGATGTTGACACCTTGAGAAGGAGAAATCTAATTTTCATTTCATGATAACTAGTCTTTCTCACTCTACCATTACCTCCAGCTATAGGGGAGCCTTTCAGTAATAGGGAGGAGAAATCCTTCCAGCTGTTGTGATCTACTCTCCTGTGAAAGTTGTACTGAAAAGTAGGACTGCACTGAACACAGCAAGATGGTTTACATTTTGCACAAAGTTATTAGTTTAAGAACTATTGATTTTCACTTGAACTGGTTTCACTTGGAGAAGCATATTTAGGTAAAGACCATTTACTATTTGGAAGAGAAAGTCTGTCTGAGTAGGGATCAACCAAGAATTGTTGTGTTCATCATGTTGCTTAAGCCACACTATTCTGAGTGAAGTGCTGTTGGTAAAATCAGCAATCTTCCCTGGTGACCATAGGCTGATATTATGATATCAGGACTGTGTTGATGGAGTCCCTGGAGCAGAGGATTGATTCTTGAGAATACCTTTATTATGGAAAATTTACTGGGTTTGATCTCATCTGAAATTAACTTTCTCTTAGGGATAAACTGATCGCCAAAAAGGGTGAATTCATTATTTACATCAAAGTGACAATATAAGTTACCATTTTTCTTTATAGAATATTTACCTTATTCACTTGAAATAGGAGACATGTTGGTTCATAGTGATGTTATTACTTGCATCCAAAAAGTTAAGTTAAACAGAGACCCACTTATGCCAACTTGAATAAAAGAAGACATTATTATGTTAGTTGGGAAGCTTCCCAGACCCCAAATGTGGGAACAAATGTGGACTACATAAAGCATTTGGAAACCCCTCAAGATCTTTTTATCTCAAATCTTTGTCTGGTTTCCTTTTACACATTTATTTTACTATTAATTATTTCAAAACTAACATGTTGTGTCGCTTAGTTCATATGATTGAATATTGCTTTCTCTTAGATTATAAATTTATATATTATAAATCTGAACCCTGAAGCCTCTTACTTCCAATTACACATTCTTAGAAGATAGAGTCTAGTAGGTCCAGGTTAGATTAAGTGTTCATCTGTAGTCCGTTTGATTCTAACCCAGGAAAGCAATTATGATGACTGAAAGGTTGAGTAGGAAGCACATTGAAGAACAGACCCTCTAGCCAGGCTCATCAGGAGGTCTCCATTACAGAAGATAAGAATCAAATATCAATTGGGAACTGACAAGGATAACCAGCAATGAAAGAAAAATAACACACCACTCCCAAATAAAATTTTGATATATGATAATTATTATGAAATGAAATAATGATAGGTATATTATTTCCATTGATTATAGTGTATGAAATAATAAATATGGTCATTTAAATATAAATACTTTTTCATTTAGTTATAGTAATGGGCTGTTATTAATATCATATTACTAAGTGCTAAATTTAATTTTACTAAGATGTCATCTATAATGATAAATTGATTTAAAAATGAAATCTCTATCATCTATATCTATCTATCTATCCTTCCATACATCCCAAGAAGTGTTAGCCATTTTCTTAAAGTAAAATCTCTCTCTCTGTATCTCTGAAATGGCTCATACTCTTTCATCTATGAGAGAGAGAGAGATATTGATTTTACTTTAAGGAAATGGCTCACACAATTAAGAGGCAATCTGCTGATCTAGGGTAGAGTCACCTCATGAGGTTGAATTTCTTCTTTCTTATTCTATTAAGGGCTCCAAAGTTGAATGAGACCCACCCTAGGGTAGAGTCAACTTGTGAGGTTGAATTTCTTCTTCCTTATTCTATTAAGGGCTCCAAAGTTGAATGAGACCCACCCACATTATTGAGAGTGATCCACTTTACTCAAACTCCACTGGTTTAAATGTTAATTTCATCCAAAAAGCAACTTCAGAGAAACATCCAGAATAATATTTGACCAAATCTGTTGGCACTGAGAGCCAGTCAAGTTGATGCATCAAATTGACTATCATACTGAGCAATAGGCTAGATTTCAACTCACCTTTCCCCATTTAGTCCTATGCCCACGTGTACAGCCAACAAGCACAAGCACCTTTCTGGACTTGTTCTCACACTCTGTTTCAGGCCACTGGCCTGTTCCTGTGGGGCCACAGTCAAATCATTTGTAACTGGTAGACTGAGCAGTGGCCAGGAGGCTCTGCAACTGGCTCTGAGCAACTCTCCTTCCAGAAAGAAGGATCTGGATTTCGATAAGGATGACCAGCTCAGACAAACAGAAAATAATTTATCATAGAATTACATTCTTGATCCCCAACAATAAAAAAAAAAAAAAGAATTACATTCTTGGCTTTTGTTCAGGCTCAGCCATCAACTTAACTGTGGGTTGTTGGATAAATCACTTTTCTTTTCTGGCCCTGGGTTTTCCTCCATGTAAAACCACTGGTTTATAATTTGAAGTCCTTCATCACTGACATGGTGCATCAAACATGTAGGGCTTGGTGTATTGATTTTTGCCTTAACTTACATGGGCAATGACTAGTAAATGATTTTTTTAATTGAGATCAGATAATCAGCCAAAGCTTTATTTTCTAACTTGGTTTCTAAACCATTTCATGCTTTTCATCATTAAAAAGAACTTATGACATGCAACTATCAGCAATTAATGTAAAAAAAAAACTTGGGAAAAAGATTTATCTTCAGGTGAAGAAGCAATTTGATAAAGCAATTATTATCAAATGTCAAAAAGCATTAAATGAGGCCCATCTTCTTTCTATAATAAAAGTGCAATACAGGCCTCCTTCCCAACTTAGATTAGTATCAATTAAGTTTTAAGGTTTAGCTCTTGAGAATCAAAGGAGCTATGGAATAATACTTTGAATTTTTAATATACAATCTATTTGAAGTCACTTCAAAACATAAATAGCAATCAAGAAGAGAGATGTTATTTTCTTTTTCCCTATCTGTAGTTCTCTTTGTAGACTTTCTTGCATCCTAGAATTCTCCTTGGTCCATTGATACTTCTCAATGGATCTTATCACATTTCCTTCTCAAGCTGCTTAAAATACTTAACAGATAATAATTATCCATCCTCCTTAGATTCAGATTAGATACATAAGTATACCCCTTTGAGCAACCTCACCTCACCAGAATATCTTACAAGATGCTCTGTACAATGTGAATAATTGTGTGGAAGACCCTTGGAACTTTAAAGCTTTCTCAAGTATTTCAAAGAACTTTACAATGAGTTTGTCATGAAATTCCAAGAATATTAGATCCAAAAGGACTTCATACAGAGAAACTTTTAAGAGGGGTTAACACCAGCACATGTGCTGCATCTTTCAGCATCAGCCTTAAGAAATGATGGGCTGGGCTTGGTGCCCATAGCTCCGTGAGTAGGGCTTCAACCACATACACTCCAGTAGGGCTGGTGGGAGGCTGGCAGGTTTGAGCCCAGCCCAGGTCTGCTACACAGTAGTGACAACAGCAACCAAAAAAAAAAAAAATAATAATATATATATTATTATTATATATGTATACATATCCAGGTGTTTTGGCAGGCACCTGTAGTCCCAGCTACTTGGGACGCTGAGGCAAGAGAATCGCTTAAGCCCAAAAGTTTGAGGTTGCTGTGAGGTGGGACGCCATAGCACTCTACTGAGGGTGACATAGTGAGACTCTGTCTCAAAAAAAAAAAAAAAAGGTGGGCTGATTTCAATAGTGTCCATGTTTCAGAGCATTTTTGGAATGTCATTCATGGAATTGACTTTAGAGATTGTTTGAGTCACACAAGGAAACTAGTTTTATTACTTTATTGTCACACCTCCTATATTTTTATTCTGGCTTTCCTCACCATTGAGTGTCTTCCCCATCTCAAGTTATGCCTTCCTCCCATTTCATACTATCCTTTCAAATACATATCCCAAGGAATATATGTAAATGTTTGCTATAGATAAACCCACCGCTATGTGCATTTAGATGAGACATGATACAATCTCAAGTATAAAATAGTACATTACCAGTAGACTACACTATTCTATAAAATATCTTTTGGGTAATTGAGGTGGACAGAAATGTGATTTTTCTACATTTAAACCCCCCAGAAGAATTTGTTTGTTGAGGTGGTTTTAACCTGTTGACTTAGGTGTCTGCTCTCGAGATCTAATTATCTCTGAAACGCTAATTTAAGAGTCTCAAAACATCATAGGAAAGTAGAGCACTGACTACAAACATCATTGGCAAAATGTAGAAATAAAACATTTCAATTATATGATTGAGGAAGTAAAGGCATGGTTTCAAAGGTGTGAGATGAAATGAAGGTTTTCTCATTCCAACTTTCATTTTCTTGTCTCTTTTTCAAAACTTCTTAGTGGCTTTACAAAGAACAAAAATCATCAGGAGAGGGAAATGCCAACTGTTTTAGTTTACATATATCCAGGCTGTGTATTTCCCTGTCTTTGGTTCACTGAGGCAATATCACAGCATGGCCTCTGGATAAAACAAGCAAAAGATAACACAGAATATACCAAACTGGAGTAGGTCAATTAAAAAAACGTATTAACAAGCAATTAGAGCTCAGTAGTTTTTTTTGTTTGTGTTTGTGTACAGTATTCACCGGAGCGTGTTGGGCCTATTCTTTCCCCAGGTGTCATTTATTGGAAATACCTGAGGAAACTTGGAGAAGAATCAGAAATAGCCAAATAAATTGGCGTCAATGTGACTGGTGTTATAAATAAATGAATCTACTCATTGTAGATTCATTCTACACTTGGTTAAAAGCAAAAAAGGTCTTGATAGCCATGCACCAAACTCTAAAGCAATGGCTCTGAAGATGATGTAAATGATGCATCAAAGGCAGGGCCCATTGTGAAGGTGAACAAAGGCAGAGGGCTATTAATAATGGGTCGATCCTATGGAGAGCCTGGGTGGGGAAACTGCTGTCTTGAAGTAGACTGTTCACTCATGTGAAGTAAATTAACACTTCCTGGGCACCAGGGTACTATTAGGTGCATTGAAACTACTTATTTACTAGGGGCATCCTAGTGCCCTTGCACACCCCACATCACTATAGGATAAGGCATAATAAAATCATATGGTACCCAGAAGATAGACCTTACAAATTTTAGGGAGTAGCCCAGTGAAATGGCAGGAATTCATGGCAGTTAAATCAGCTGGGGCACCGCTCTAGACACAGGAGAAATTTTACCTTTAGTTTCCGTACAACAAAAAAAATTAAAGCAAACTAATCATCCCTGACCACAAATCACCCAACCCTTTCTTTTATGTGTTATGTAATTTTACAAGCTACCTTCTTGTTCACTGGGAGGGAAAAGAAACACCAACCAAAGTTTTCCACCATTTTTGCAAAGCAAAGAACCAGGAGGAAGTTTTGTTTTTCATTATTGGGTATTTTTTTTTTAAAGTTCATAGTGAAATTAATAGCAAGATAAAAAAAAAGAATAGGAAACCTTCATAAAAGTAAAGCATCACAGTCTTCATAAGTCATGCCTCACTGCCCACCTACAAATTAGGCAGAACATATTCTATAGAACAAAGTCTATTGGTTTGGAAAAATAATTAGAATAGCAATCCATGTGCTTTAATATGGTAGGATTAATGTAGAAATAGGTTACATTGGTTATGAAAGAAAAAAGTGCTTCTTTAATTGTTAATTTGGGTAGCTGAATAGTATTGATGCCTTTTGTGATTCTTATTCTTTTTGAAACTAGTCTTTTTAAAACACTCAATTATTAATTCCAAACTGACAGTGAACCAAGGTTCATTCCTAGTCTCATTTATAAAAGCTGAGTGTATTTCAGTTTTAGGTTATACTATACAGAAATGCAAATGCACAAAACGTTATCCAACAAAAAGGTTGCCCAACAAAAGTAAGAATGTTTTGTTGAATCTGAGGAAATTTTAGTAGTCTTTTTTTTTGCTTTCTAGTATGAGAGGCCTTTGTTTGTCTGGTTCCATGGTTTCTGTGTGTGTGAATTTTTATGAATAAGGCTTATATTTCAAACTAAAGTGGTGTTCACAGTTGGCTTACCATTAAATGATTTCCTTTTTGAACGAGGAGAACTTATTCATTTATTCTGATCATCCTTGAAATATAGTTGAAGCCAAACTGTTACAAAATTATGTTGGCTGAAATACAAAATGAACACGTTGGGTTCTTTAAAGCTGGGACATGTTAGGAGTAATCATCTTGATTTTCTGCTAAGCACTAGTCATGCTAATTTCTGCCATCAACAAATTTGATTAAATTCAGAGAGGATAAACATTTTTTTTTCTGACTTGCAACATTCTTAATGTTTAGAAACAGAAAATTTGTCAACCAGAAACAGGTTTCCCTAACATGAAATTCCAACTCTATCTTTTTTAAAAATCTCAAATGTGGGAAAATACATTCTCTCACCTTCCCTTTTACTTAAGGACAAAGAAAGTGGGATGTTGATTATGTGCTTTTTACGCTCCTTTTTTTATTGCTCAGATATGATGGCTGGTGTTGCTATTTCAAGGAATGATTTCATTTCTCCCATCCAAATAACTTCAGAATGTAAGACCAGTGTCAAAACATCTCATGAGATCAGATGAAAAAATAGTCAGTTTGGACACTTGCTGTATCTAAATAAATTGACCAAATATTTGGTTTTATTTTTGAAAATTCAATTAAGTTACTTTTGTAACTTTTTAATTTGGCATTTTCCTTTTTTTTTAACCCTTGAAACTAAAAATGGGCCTTGCTCTATTCATGTTGATTTAGAAAACAAAATGTTGAGAAACATGTGTCTGTAATTGACCAACATGTGCTGATGCTTTGTCAGAAGTTTCCTAGGAGGCTCACTGTGGCACTCCTGGAGACTGGATGTGGAAGACAGAGTTTCTGGAACTAAATTCTGTGGGTCTCCCCGAGGTTGGTGATCACCCCAAGGCACGTACAGAGATGAAATCCACCAGTTGAATGCGCTCAAGTGATTCCAGCACTTAATTTATTTTCCAAAGTCTAACAGTGACACTGTAATAGATATAGACTTCTCTTTTTGACATTTATCAAAATGTAGAAGGCAGGCTGGAATTTGGAATTACAACTGGGAAAAAGATAACAAAAATTATATTTTAAAATCTCTCTTGGAAAATTAATATCGCAGTAACTTACTGGTTAGGGTTTAAAAATAGTAGTTTATCATGTGAGAGTCAACACCAAAAACAGACACCGCCATCTCATAAAATAAACATGCAGTGAAAGGGTAACACACACATTAGCCGCAAACTGAGCCTGTAGCCAATCCAGTGTGATGAGGAATACTCAGTGTGGTGTGATGTGCGATTGAAGCCATTAGCCATATGGTACGGTGTGAAGAGGGCTTCTGTGACTGCATAACAGTTGTATCTTATATGGTTTATTAAATAATTATGCAATGGCAAGTAACATGTTTATAATTAGGGGCTGTTTTAAAATGTTTTTGTTAATCTAGCGGCATTGAACGATGTCTGCTCTATCAGATCTCCATGCTTCATATCTGCTTCGTGCATAGAATGGAAATCGGCTGCCCTAGTGAAGATTTAGGGCACATCTCCTGCATCGTATTGTGTATCATCAAGATAGGCCACGGGGCATTTACAAAGAAGGGGCACATTCCTGTTAGAGTTGCTTTGCCACCTGCCACCTGTCAGTGCGTACACTGTATGTGGAATAGATAATGTGTTACTTTTGTGTAATTTCAACAGAGTGAGAGAGAAAAGCATTCAGACAGCCAAATGAAAAGCAAAAAAAAAAAAAAAAAATTAATGAAATATCCAGACATCTTGTTCCATTAAGCTATGTGGACTCCTATTTGGCTATCGTTTTTTAAAATAAAATTTCAGACATTACCTTGACCCATTTGTATTTATAGTGATTTTTTCCCCTAGGAGGACTTTTATTTCATCAGTTTGCTTATCTCTATCTTATATGGCTTGGCCAGGTAACTTGTGCTTTATTAACCAGGCAGGCTCCTCTGGCGCACACTGGATAGTTCACTTAGATGCAGTGTGCTGGTTCTGCAACGTGGGATTATCAGAGGACAGGTGGCAATATCGTGGTTGGTGCAGTGAAGTGGCTGTGATATCCCCACCGTGGGACTGGAGGGAGCTGCATCTGGCCCTGAGAGGGTGGCTCAGTGAAATTCGCTGGCACGACAGCTTACTTGTGCTTGCATAGACTCATTCTCTTGGCTAATGGAGTTACGGTATCTTTAGAAAATGGGTTGTGTGTTTTCATATGTGATTATTTTGAAGACATCTTAAATAGAATTTTAAAAATTTAATTTAGAGTTTGTAAATGAGGGTTGGGTAAAAACACTGAGAAGGATAGCTAATCCAGGTACAATCCTGACTTTGCGAAGGGCAGCCCTGGTGCTTAGTGCAAAGTTCAGCCAGCGCTCCTCTGCCTCTGGGCTTAAAGGCTGAAATAGCATTGTCATATTCTGACTCTCTCTTTTGTGGAATAACTGAGCTTATCATTATTTGATATATAGTCATTTAAATATGCTCCCTTATACAAGCCCTTTTGATTGTATTCGAAGAGGAAATATAAAAAGAAATAAAGGGTAGTCATGAGGATTATTTGTTAGCATTCTGTCTCCTTTGAGACATACAGTAGGGTCACATTTCTTCACAGCCTTGATGCTTATCACAGTTGTGAGACGACTTTATCTAATGAAAGGTAAGGCTGGGAATGGTGGCTCATGCCTGTAATCCCAGCACTCTGGGAGGCAGGGTCAGGGGATTGCCTGAGCACATGAGTTGGAGACCAGCCTGAGCAAGTGTGAGACCCCATCTCTAAAAAATGGTGGGTGCCTGTAGTTCCAGCTCCTTAGGAGGCTGAGGCAAGATGATGGCTTGAGCCCAAGAGTTTGACATTGCTGTCGGCTATGACACCACAGCACTCTACTGGAGTGTGACAATGTGAGACTCCGTCTCAAAAAAAAGAAAAAGAAAAAGAATAAAGAAAGAATGTTGGATGGAGAGTCTTTAATAAACAACAGGCTGTTCACCCTGATATCTTCCTGTGACACTTTAGATGGAGAAGTTCACTCAGCCTCGGTCTCTGAGTGAGGACAACAGGGAGCAGAGCCCTGCAGGGCATTGTAGCCTTGAAATGAGAAGGAAGTCCAACACAAGTGAGAAATAAATCTACCTGTCTCCAGCCACAGAGATTGTTTGCTGCTCCAAGCTGCTATTGTTTGCTACTGGCTAACAAAAAATAGATTATGATATCTGAGATTTCACAGATATTATTATAAGGAAGAGGTTAACTGTAAAAACAATAGCTAACTTCAGGCTCACTCGAGAAAAGCACAATTAAATTCAAGAAGGGGGAAGGGGGGAGGGGGAAGGAGGCAGGCATTTTGTAAGTTTCCACTTAATGGGAGTACAATGTGGGGGTATATGGCACACTTCCTGGGTGAAGGACGCAACTGGAACTCAGACTTTACCTTATAAACACAAGGTACCCTAATCGTATGTACCTTACATCAATCTGAAATTAAAAATATCAGACAAATCAGAGTATTCAGACTCTCTTTTTCTGTTGTGAGGCTGGTGTGCTGTTATGGACACTGGTGACCTCCTTAGCTCATGGGGGGCATGGATGTGGTTGGGACACTTAAAATTTTCTCTTCCCTCATTTCTGGTCTTCAGAAGCCTGATTGGTGCACCCAAGTGAGTCATATAAACACTGTACCATCATTTTCGTGTGGTCGGATAAAGTTTGGGAAGCACGTATATATGTCACACGTGGTATGGCAAACACCATGCAAATGGCACGCGTAAAGAACAAAAGTTTGGAAAATATTGATGAAACAACTTTTCAGGAGAAAGTAAAATGCTATCTAGGACTTATTTGTAAATTGATCAAATTCACCAAATGATTGCTACTTTCCCCCTTTACTCTGCTTGATCAGACACTTGCTAATCCATCTATTCATGTAGGTGGCCAGGTAATCAAAATTTTGAGCCTCTACAGGGATTGTACAAAATGATGAGGACAAAAAAGATGACAAATCCATTATCTTCCCATCATTCAAGTAGGTAGCTAACATTTCCAAGGGAAAAGAAGACCATTAGTTAGGATAAAATGTAATGAGTGATATTACAAGTAAATACCATATTCCAGGGCATTGTCCTGAGTATTGAATTTTATTTAGTTCTTACAGGAACTCAATAAGGTTGATAAAATTGCCTTTACTATATATGTGTGTATATATATATATATATATATATACTATATTACCTATACTATATATAGATAAGGATACTGATTCTGAGAGAGCTTAAATGATTTGTTCAGAGTCCGACTACCAGAGTATCCAAACAGGATTTGCTCCAGTAGGATAGAACAGAATGCGCACACGTGTATCAAGGCTATCTTTGTACCATTATCAGAGGTTTATCCTTTTCTTATCAGGCCATAAGCATGACTCTTGTGTTTCAAGTCATTGTTGGCACTGTCTGAGTTTGAGATTACATTCAGATCCCCTCCCAAGTAGTCAATTTTCCCCTCAGTGTGGGTACATATGTATTCACATCAACACATATAAAAGTCTGGGAGGAAAACACCTACTAGTCTAATGCTGTGTTTTGTTTTTGTTTTTATTCTATACAATGGGGTTGTGTTGAATGAAGGACAGCAAAATTTGAGTGGGTAAAGTTAAAGACATTTTAGCTTTGTATGAAATACTTTATTTTTCAAGAACAATTTCTTCTGATACTAATTATGTACTTAATGATTATTTAAAACGAAGGACACAGTCATTTTTCTGAACACCTTTATTTAGACGTGAAGCTTGAAGCTACATTTTTTTCAGGTAGTCACTTTGCCTCAGAGGACCGTGGATTTTAGGCCGGCTTGGTAACAGCTTTCTGCCTTGCGTCATCACTGAACATCTTGACACTTATTCCTTCCTTTGTCAAATGAGGGCAGGGGTTGAGCCAGGTTGCATATAGCTTGATTTCATTAGCTTTTGGTATTTGTGGCTTGCTGATAGGAATCTTGTTCTCACCTTATCTTAGGGGTAGGTATACATGGAAACTAAATTTTGTGCATTAAGTCCAAGTTTGTATGGCTAGGGACTAAATCTCAAGTAGAAGTAAGTCTTTAGACTTCCTATTCCAGAGGTTTCTTTTGAACGCTTTTGGCAATCTCTCCATCTGTTGACCAAAATACTCGGAAGTAACTGTTTCCCAGTGTCCGATATCTTGTTTCAAGTGATTTGAATTGACTGATATATGCAATGAGACACAGCACTAAGAGTTTGTATTTATTATCAGATTATATGCAATGTTTGATTCCATATTTTCTTTTCTCAGTCTGGAATTTCCATTTTGTGTTTCTGTAAATGTATAATGAGTGACATAGAAATATGAAAAGGCATCTGTGGTTTCCTCTTTCCCACTCAGAAGAATAGAAACGTCTTAAAACAATATGGAATACAGCCGGCCACGTATTTCTCACTTTGGTCAATAAACCTTAATGGAGGGAAAGGAGAAAAATAGAACTGGGGGAGAGGAAGTTATGGGGGCATTTATGAGAACTTCTGGGAATAAAGGCTGTACCCATGGGGTGTCTATTCTTACACTTCCTAAGAGTAGTTCTGGAAATGAGCACCCAAGAATATTTGGTGTGGCACCCAAGGAAAGTGGTTTCATTGCCCAAATATACACCTAAGGAACACTAAATATAGAAATGAGAAAAATTTGAATAAAGAGGTAGTTGTTTCTGACAAGTTATACTTGTTTAAAGCTTCTCATGATGGCAAACATTTACATTCTAAACCTTTCTCCCCCATTATAAACAACCTGATTTTCATCATTGGAAGCAGCTGGCAGAGACTGCTGAACCAGTTATTTTATTTTATCAGGCATTGCTAGCAGAGATACCACTTTCATTTTTGCCAGCATTTGTAGTGTAAATGAGAAGCAACCTATCGTAAAATAGCGTTATGAAGATCAAAGGAAGCAATCCCAACGACTAAGCTAAAATCATCCTGGGAAAATGTTTTTTGATTGTAGTTAATAATGTAATCAAACCAGAAGTTGGCCTTACAGCAGAATTATTACTAATATTACAGGGTACCTAATCGGAAGTAGTATTACGAGAAAGTTAAGGACATATGAAAACAAGGGGCTAATAAAATATTTATGGAAAGCCATACAGTTTTGAGTAGAGTACAAGGTATATTTTCTCCAAAAAAACAAACCAGTGTTACAATTAAAAATTAAGAACTAAGGTAGGAAGAGGCAAGCATTAAAAGCAAGAAAAGTAAAAGGGTCATTTTTTTAAGAAAACGTCTTTGATTTCATTCTTTAAAGACCAATTACTCCTCTGTCCCCTTTGGGAAGAAAAAAAAATTATTCTTAATAGCAAAATCATTTTAAGACTTTTCTGGTTCATTTTATATTTAGCAGATTATGGCTTTAGTCATCAGTAGGAAAGAGCCTCCCAACCCCACAGACCTGAAATCACGTCCTTTGATTGTAATTGACAGAAAAAAGCATTTAAGGTAAAGAAAAAAAAATTGTATTCATCTTTGATTACACTGTGATGTGATTTGGTGACATAATACAGCTGGGAAGTGAGGCAAGAAAGGCAGCAATCCCTCCTTGAGGGTTTGACAGGAGGTAGGCCTTTCGTCGTCTTCATCCCAACGCCTCCAGCCACAATAGACTCCTTGATGCCGGCTAGACAAATAGACACACAGCGCCTTAGAATTTAAAAGGCAAACATCTCTCAAATAACATTTCATAAGACAACGCAGTTCAGCATTCAATGCTTGACAACTACACATTTGACTTGGCCTCAAATTAAATCTCTTCAATTTAAACATTTTACTGTATAAAAATACTCCCATTTAAGCAACACTTTCTTAAAATAATGGAAAATAAATGATTTATGTGCAATAGCTCTTTAAAGAGATGCATGCTTTTTTTTTTTTTTTTAAAGATAACAATCACCGTGAGTGTATACTTCAACCCATTCATAGGGATTGGGATTGTATTTTTATACTTCATTTGATAGTTCTCTTCATCCCTTCCTCTGTATCATTCACCTTTTAGGTAGTAAAGAGCCTTGCAGACTGACCTGGATGTTTACATCGATGTTTTGGGCTTTTAATAATAGAAATAATATGCAAAGACTGTAAATGTGACTGTGAAAAATGTTAGCTAGTGGGTAAAGTAATACAAAGAGCATCACATCTATCTGCCTGACAAATGCTTATTTCATTAAATAAATGTATGTTCTAGAATTTGAATCATGACCTTGAAGTTGGGTTCTATACCGTTAGGGTCATAGTGTAAATAACATCTCTGTGTGCATTTACAAATGACTCCCTAATGTCAGATTTTAAAAGGCCCAAGACGTAAACAAATGAAGAGCATGTATTTTGTGAAGAAGGGAAAATATATGATGAGATGTATAAAATTTATTTATTAAATTTTCCTTCTAGTCATAGATTTGAAGAGTTTATATTTATGTCTTGGAGCCACAGGAAACCTGTAAGATTACAGGGAAAGAAAATATATTGCTTAGCAATATTTTGTACTGATTAAAAAAAAAGATATCATGAATGTCACACATGTCTGTGTGTGTATGTAGCAATAAAGAGAATTAAATGAATATCCACCTGAGAATGACTTATGATGGAGTTACATTTTCCAAAGGAAGATTATGAATTGTCAGTGCGTGATGATATTTATGTATGTAAATCAAGTATTTGAATCTGCAAGTTAATTGTGTCTAGAAATGTCAGCCTAATTATCAACTCTTATGCTGCATTTACCTGAATGCCCCCAAAGCTGTTTAATACTAAAAATTTCAATTTACAGAAGGTTGTTTTAGTTATCACAAATGGACTCTATTATTAATCATACCTCTAAGAGTAACACAGATATCATCTCCACAAATACGGGCACAAGCTGGAAAAGTGTTCAACCTTCTACCAAAAAAAAAAAAAAAAGCCAGTGTGCTTTCAGTTTAGCTCAGACTTTTGGATTACCTCGTTGTCAGTAAATTGAAGAGGATATGACTTGTCAGAAGAGTAATTTAAATTACTATTTAAAGGAACCTATATAAGTTCCAAGATGGGTAATATTTATAGACATTACTATATATACTATTTCCCCCATGGAGATCAACTTATATTTTATTGTGTGACAATATTTACTCTTAATGACAGAGAAATAATTTTGAGCCTTTATGGAGGGTATGGTTCACTCAAAAATCTCCCTCTCCCCCACTTTTGGTTTGCTTGGGTGTAGATATTTACTTTTGGAACCACATGGAACTTTCAAGACATAATTAAACTGGAACTTTTTTTTTTTGAGACAGAGTCTCAATCTGTCACCCTTGGTAGAGTGCTGTGGCATCACAGCTCACAGCAAACCTCAAACTCTTGGGGTCAAGCTATTCTTTTGCCTGAGCCTCCCATGTAGCTGGGACTACAGGTGCCTGCCACAACACCCGGCTATTTTTTGGTTGTAATTGTCATTGCTGACAATTGTAATTGTAATTGTAATTGTAATTGTCATTGCTGAACCCAGGGCCTGGGCTGGGTTCGAACCAGCCAGCTCTCGTGTATGTGGCTGGGTCCCCCGGCTGAGCCCCAACTGGAACCTTTAAGACATCCTAAAAATATGTGTGATATCAGTTTCTATCATTTCATGTCTAGCATTAGACTAGGTGGTTTTTAAGCTTTCACATAAATGGAGAACTTAATTTTTATATTAATCTTTTTATGAACTTAATCTTTTTCCATTTTCACATATACATGTATGCCTTATATGTACTTATGCTTCTGAATATTTTGAAAGCAAATGTAGGAATACTGGTGTATTTGCTGGAACCACAACACTCCATTTTAGGTTCCCCAACTTCATTTTTTAATTAAGAATGGAAGATTTCACTAAACAATTTGAAGTTTTTTCTTTTTTTAATTCACCTCAATTTTTAGTTTTTTACCCTACCTAGTTAACACCACAAATTATTTGACCAAGGGCAATTTGATGCAGAGGACAATTTGACCAAGGACAATTTGAAGCTAGAGGACATTTTGTGCAAAACACTATCCCAAATTCTTACTTCAGGTTATAGTTCGCAAAGCAGTTCTCTACCATGGAAATATAATTTTGAGAAACCCAAGGAGGCTGAGATTGTCAAACCACTTTTACTATTTATATGCATCTTTCACAAAATATTTATCTGCATTTCCCAAACTCACTCATGTAAAAATCGAGTTTTTATCAAAACACTTTATTCAGTATTGCCATTTACAGACAGTAAATATAGCATAGTCAAATTGTGGGAAAATATTAACAATTTATTGAGATACTTGTATAATTTTTCATATTTTCTTACTACATCTTTAAATATTATGGCTAAAACAGTGTGGAAATGAAGAAGAGACTTGTTTTTTCTGTCTTACTGTAATGTTAAGCCATCAAAACTTTATTTAATATTTAAAGGAGCAGCAAATATCCTAATAATCTTTCTGAAGACTATTCAGAGATGAGTATGTTTTCTCAAGAAGTTCCCTTCAAGCTAGAACTCACACTTTTAAATAAGAATACAAATTTTTATAATGGACAGATTCAATTATTTAAGCAAATTAATCTGACATAGATGAGTTAACCCTTTTTCAAAATATTTTTGTTCTGTATTTATTTAAATCATATAATTAAAAAGTCTTAATAAATAAATTTCTTTTAATTGCACATTGAAAATAATTGATTATATTTTTAGTATTTATAAACTAAAATCAATTGAATAGAATTATTAATCATAAGATTTTTATTTTAAATAATTGAATTGGAGGAAGGAGAGAAAATAAGCTATCAGTAATTACTTAAATTTGGTGTATTTGATTTCTTAAGATCAGTCCAACATAATACTTAAATAGACTGATTCCCAGAAATTCCAGCCCCTAAAAATAGGGACATAATCTACTTTGCTAAGAATTTTGTTGTATTTATTTTCATGAAATTACATGTAGACTTTGCCATAGAATCAATAAAATAATTATGTGAAGAATTAGATTCTCACATTGAGGCTAGACTATCCATTTAAGTAAATTAAGAAGTGTTATAACAATAATATTCCAAATGGCTTGGCATCTTAAATGATTTAAAAAATGTGATATTATAAATGTATTAAATGATGTCTCAGCTCTCATGATTAAACTTCAGAAAAAATAAATTGAAGAATAAAAATATGTCAAGCTAATTCAAAAATATGATTTTAAACATGTTACAACAGGTGTGTTAATACTTACAATATTAAGTAGAGTCTGATATTTGAAAAAGTGAAAAAAGATGTCCCTTAGAAACGCCCAAATTGTTATCGCTCTTGACCTGTTAATATTGGAGATATGTTTCAAGCCTTCTGAAAATGATATTTTTATTTTTCTCAGATGTATTCAATTTCACGGTAATATTTCTTTTTCTAAAAATATGTGCTTCGGCACAAGCTCACCAGAAAACTCAGTCCTGCGTGACATTTTGGCACAAAAGGCCAATCATTGCACTTCTAGATCACTGTATCATCTTATAGTAACCTAATAATAATATATCATATTTGAATCCAAAAGTGACATATTAGTATATGTTTATACTTTGAAATTATTAAATTTACTATGCTGGTAATATAGTTTTAAGGTACATTAAAAGTAAGTTCTTGAAAATTTTAAAAAGTCTTACGGCTACAAAAACGAAATACTTAAAATTAACATTTGAATGATAAGTAATTTTGGAGATAATTATAGTTCACAGTCTACATTCAATGCATTTTGATATATAGATAATTACTCCTAGTGATATCCTTTAGTTGGATTTTTTTTTAAACAACAATAACAATTTATTGCAAAATTAATTCTTTGGCACAATTTAACATTTAGTGATGTGAAGTCCAAATGGATTGATTTTGCTACAGAACACTTACGGTCTGGTTTCCTATGTTCAAGTACTAATTGGTTATTACAGGTCACTTTAGAACTTAGTTTAAAATAAATTAAATTGGTTTCAAGGTGCATTTAGTAGCAATAGCCTGATATTTTCAGCTCATGGGGTTTTATTTAAATAAAAAAATGGTAAAGTAATGCAATCATCTTTAGTTATAAAAGTGATGGATGAATTGAAAACATTTTTGAATCAGGTCAATGGTACTGATGATTAGTACATTGTTAATCAGGTTCCTCAGACTGCTATCAAATGCTTCAGCTCTTTTGCTCAGGCTGGTGAGAGGATCATGAATATTAAAGACATTCAAATGGATGTGCTCTCATGGAATATGGAGTATCACAAATGAAAAGACTAAATGAGGGCAGACTGGGACTCTATATACTAATATCTCTTTTAACTAAAGAGAAATGCCTAATCAATTTTCTTGCTAACAAACAGCAGCCAAACAGAACAACTTCTTCTTCATCTTCTTCCTTTTCAATCGCATTGACAAACTAATAGACATGGTGCACCATTTAAAAGAAAAATAGCTTTAAACATAATAGTTAATAAGGTGTAACAGCAACAGTTTAAGAGAAGCCACTTAAAGATTGGGGTATAATGTATGACACAGTTTAATTTGTAGTATGTTTTTTGGTCAAAGCATTGAGACTGGGTTGAGAAATGTTTTCTTGAAAGAGACATATGATGATGCAATACTTTATTTTTCACTTTTGTAGCTATTTCCTTGTGCTTTTAAATCATGCTATTAGAGACATGATATCATATGTTAGAAATGTGTTAATTAACTTTACCTATTACTGAAAGCAAAATTTAGTTTTTTAAAGATGGATGTAAGAAAAAAATCTATAAATATTCTTATGTATTTAATGTAAGGATAATATTACTCTTAGAAGTTACATTCTTTTTTCAGTGTGGGTATCTGTTAGCAAGAAATTATGAAATATTTATAATTGAAATATTGCATATATTTGCATAATATAGAGAAAATACATTTATAAATGACAAAATCAATACGCAAGCATACTTCATTTTATTGCAGTTTTCAGATATTGTGATACCCTGTTTTTGACAAGTTGAAAGTGTGCGGCAACCCTGACTCAAGCCCAGCCTATTAGTAGTACCATTATTATTATTATTATTATTTTTTTTTTATTTTGAGACAGAGTCTCATTCTGTTGCCCTGTGCTGTGGTGTCATCATAGCTCACAGCAACCACAAACTCTTGGGCTCAAGTGATCCATCTGCTTCGGACTCCTGAGTACCTGGGACTACAGGCGCCCACCACAACGCCTGGCTAGCTTTTCTATTTTTAGCAGAGACAGGGTCTCACTCTTACTTAGGCTTGTCTTGAACTCCTGAGCTCAAGCAATCCACCGTATGCTAGGATTACTGATGTGAGCCACCAGGCCTGGCCAGCACCAATTTTTTTTTTTTAACAGCATATATTCATTTGTGCCTCTGCATCCTATTTAGGTTATTCTTACAATATTTCAGACTTTTTCATTACTTTTCTATTATGCTGATCTGTGGTCAGTGATCTTTGATGTTGTTACTATTTCAAGGTGCTCTGGTCTGTACCCATATAGAATGGTGAACTTAATCCGTAAATGTACTTTGTGTTCTAATAGCCATTTCTCTCGCTCCTCCTCCACCACTAGGGCCTCCTTATTCCCTGAGACTCAGCAATATTGAAGCAATGGCCTCTAAGTGTTCAAGTGACAGGAAGAGTCACACATTTCTCACTGAAAATCAATCAAAATCTAAACATGATTAAGCTTAGTGACAAAGGCACATGTAAGCTGAGAACAGATGAAAGCCAGGCCTCTTGTGCCATTTAGACAAGTTTTAAATGCAAAGGAAAAGTTCTTGAAGGAAATTGAAAGAGCTAGTTCATGGTGGGCACTGGTAGTCCCAGTTAATTGAGAGGCTGAGGCAAGAGAATCACTTAAGCCCACGAATTTGAGGTTGCAGTGAAACAGCATTATTGCTGTGGTGGAGAAAACTGGAGTGTTCTGGGTAGAAAATAAAATCAGCCATAACATCCCCTTAGACCAAAACTAGTCCAGAACAACGCCTGAATGCTCTTCAATTTTATGAAGTCTGAGGTAGGTGAGGAAAAAGAAAAGTCTGAAGCCAGTAGAAGCTGGTTCATGAGGTTTAAGGAAAGAAGCCATCTCCATAACATAAAAATGCAAGGAGAAGCAGCAAGGGCTGAGCAGTATGATCTTGAAGACCTAGATCACTTACGGAGGCAGCTACACTACACAGTAGATATTCCCAATATGGACAAGACAGCTTTCCATGGCAGAAGATGCCATATAGTACTTTTTTAGCTAGAAGGACGTTACCATCTTGTTTCAAATTTTTAAAGGTCAGGCTGACTCTCTTGTTAGGGACTAATGCAGCTGTTGATTTCAAGTTGAAGCAAATGCTCATTTGTCATTTTGAATATCCTGGGACCCATTAAAATTCACACTGGGTCCACTCTTTCTGTGCTCTATAAATGGAAAAACAAAGTCTGGATGACAGTGTATTTGTTTATAGCATGGTTTACTGACCATTTTAAGCCGGAATGTTGGGACCTATTGATAAAAAAAAAAAAAAATTCCTTTGAAAATATTAATGCTCATTAAAAATGAACCCTCTCACCGAAGGTGTACAAGAAGATTAATATTGTTTTCTTTCTTTCTTTCTTTCTTTTTTTTTTTTTTTTGTAGAGACAGAGTTTCACTTTATGGCCCTCGGTAGAGTGCCATGGCCTCACACAGCTCACAGCAACCTCTAACTCCTGGGCTTAAGCGATTCTCTTGCCTCAGCCTCCCAAGCAGCTGGGACTACAGGCGCCCACCACAACGCCGGGCTATTTTTTGGTTGCAGTTTGGCCGGGGCTGGGTTTGAACCCGCCACCTTCGGTATATGGGGCTGGCGCCTTACTGACTGAGCCACAGGCGCCGCCCTTCTTTCTTTCTTTCTTTTTTTTAGAGACAGAGTCTCACTTTGTCATCCTCAGTAAAGTGCCATGGTGTCACAGCTCACAGCAACCTCCAGATCTTGGGCTTAGGCAATTCTCTTGCCTCAGCCTTCCAAGTAGCTGGGACTATAGGTGCCTGCCACAATGCCCTGCTATTTTTTTGTTGCAGTTTGGCCAGGGCCGGGTTTGAACCTGCCACCCTTGGTACATGGGGCCAGTGCCCTACCCACTGAGCCACAGGTGCCGTCTGATTATTGTTGTTTTCAAGCTTGCTAACACAATATAGATTCTCTATCCCATGGATCGAAAAGTAATTTTGACTTTCAAGTTTTATTACTTAAGAAATAAATTCCATAAAACTAGCTATAGATAGTGATTTCTTTGATTGATCTGGTCAAAGTAAACTGACAACCTTTTGGAGGGGATTCACCATTTTAGATGCTATTAAAAACATTCTTAATTTATGGGAAGAGATCAAAATATCAATATGAAAAAGAATTTGGAAGAAATTGATTGCAAGACTCATGAATAATGTTGAAGGATTCAAGACTTCAGTGAAGGAAGTAAAAGAAGATATGGAGGAAATAGCAAGGGAATTAGAAGTGGAACCTGAAGATATGGTTGAATTGCTGTAGCTTCATTATAAAAGTTCAATGGATGAAAAGCTACTTTTAGGGATTAGCAGAGAAAGTAGTTTGAAGATACTGTAAACATTGCTGAAATGACAACAAAGGATATATATTATCAACTTAGTTGATAAAAAGCAGTGACCTGATTTGGGAGGTTTAATTGCAATTATGAATGAAATTCCACTATCTGTAAAATGCTATCAAACAGCATTACATGCTACAGAGAAATTTTTGTAAAAAGAAGAGTCAATGGATGCAGCAAATTTACTTGTTTTCTTATTTTAAGAAAATGCCACCACAACACCCCAACCTTTAGCAACCATCAACCTGGTCAGTCATTAGCCATCAACATCAAGACCTTACATTACTGTAAAGACTGCAGCTCACTGAAGGTCAAAATCATTGTTAACATTATTTTTTTTTTTTGACACAGTCTTATTTTGTTGCCCGCCGAACAGTGCCATGGCCTCATAACTCACAGCAACCACAAACTCATGGGCTCAAGCGATTCTCTTGCCTGAGCCTCTCCAGTTCTGGCCCACCACAACGCCCAGCTATTTTTTTTGGAGATGGGGGTCTCGCTCTTGCTCAGGCTGGTCTTGAACCCACGAGCTCAGGCAATCCACCCAGCTCGGCCTCCCATGGTGCTAGGATTACAGGTATGAGCTACCACCGTGCCCAGCCTTGTTAGCATTTTTTAATAGTAAAATATTTTTTAATGGAATTATGTACATTGCTTTTAACACATAATGCTGTTGCACACTTTATAAACTTTCATATCATATAAACATAACTTTAATATGCATTGGAGAATTAAAAATTCGCGTAACTTGCTTTATTGCTGTATTGCCTTATTGTGATGATCTGGAACCAAACCTGCAATACTTTTGAGGTAGGCTGCATAACAAAGTTGAGTAAAGTGAGGATATGACATCTTTAGCATTCAAATTCACATAGTTTAGTGCTGGAATTGAATATAAGAAACGTATTTATCTTAGATGTAGTACAAACATTCTATTTGGAAAGAGGAACAGTTTATCTTTAGAATGTGCCATCCGCATCCAGCACATATTAGTTTATTATGCTAGCTGATTATCTATTTAGAAAAAGGAAATTTGGATTTATGATGGAATTATATCTTAGGAAAATAGAATTCTAAAGGAAAAATATCTTTTGGGGCAAAACAAAGTTGAGAATGATGACATTCTCAGGGAGAGCTAAACTTCATGAAAGTCTCCGGTGACCTTGAATAGTTTGAGGATGAGCAAAGAGCACAGGGTACCTTGGATTTGAAAATGGAGGTGACAAAATGGGGGTATATGGGGTGATTTTTACAATTTTTTCTAAATCTAGCCTTATAAGTAAAGGCCTTTTTTTTTTTTTTTTTGAGACAGAGTCTCACTATATCGCCCTTGGTAGAGTGCTGTGGTATGACAGCTCACAGCAACCTCAAACTCTTGGGTTCAAGTGATTCTCTTGCCTCAGTCTCACAAGTAGCTGGGACTATAGGCACCTGTCACAATGCCTGGCTATGTTTTGCTGCGATTGTCATTGTTGTTTAGCTGGCCTGGGCCAGGTTCAAACCCGCCAGCCTCAGTGTATGTGACTGACACCGTAACCACTGTGCTATGGGTATCGAGCCAAGGGAAGTTTTTAATACACCTTATTCTCATGTCCTTGCAATCATGAAAAGCCACCTAATATACCAGTTTATGAGATAAGGAGAGGTTCTGTATCCTGAGTGTTCATTAAAAGCCCAAACACATTGGGAAAATGATTCACATTTCATAGTATTTGTAGCATAATAGAATGGCAGAATTGTTGAATCAAAACAGAATTCGTGGAAGTACTTCATCTAAATAAGTTGGTGTTGTTACTATTATTATTAGCTAAGAACGGTAAAACTCTGATAAATTAAACATTATGCTTAAGTTATCCATGGTAGGATTAAAATCAGAATTAAGTTATTATATGCATTCTAATCTAAATTTTTCCCTTAACATTTAACCACCAGAAATTTAGAACAAAAGAAGCCATCTCCAGTTGGCAATTGACAATAGCAGTTGACAATGTACAATTGCGTAACTATTAGGTTATTAAGTATGAAATGCCTGACTTCCTTAAGAACTAAGTTTGAGAGTTTATATGCAGTATTTCTGACATTTCACTTTGACACTCTTTTTTTTAATTATTAAAGTACACCCTTATTCTTTAAAATACACATTTTGGTTTGTGATTATCTTTTAAAAAATTAGAGCAATTTTTGTGAAACTATGTATAAATAAAAAATTTGTGTTATTTTTTAATATGAATTCCACTATGGAATCAGTGCAGCACAGATAGCTCAAAATATCAATGAAGTATTTGAGAAAGATGGAGCTGAAGAATGCATAGGACGTTGGTAGTTTGAGAAGTTCTGTTTTGGTGATTTTCATCCTGAAAATGAATCATGGGAGCGATCTGAGACCAAGGTGGATAATGATGAGCTGAAAGCTGTAGCGGAGGTGAATCCATCTCAGCCTAGGTGTGAATCAGCAGCAAGGTTTGACGTTCCTATTCTAATAATACTGGACCACTTGAAATATGTCAGCAAGGTAAAGGAGCTGGATAGATGGAGTCTGCGTGAATTAAAAGAGCATCGGTAAAGAAACTGTCTCGAGGTTGCTTTCCTTTGCTGTCACGATATGATGGCAAACCGTTTATACACTACATTGTTATGTGTGATGTGAAATAGATTATTTTTGACCATAGCAAGTGTTTGGCACAATAGCTGGATAAAGATGAAATGCTGAAATAAAGTCCAAAAGGAATATTCTTCAAAAAAAGCTAATGGTATCTGTTTGGTGGTCCAGGGCTGGTATTATCCATTATAGCTTCATGAAACCTGGTAAATCAATTACAGACAATTGGGTGAAATTATGAGGATTCTGTTATTACAGCAGAAATTGATAGAAACAGTTCAATCCTCTTATAAGACAACATTGTTCCATGTTGCACAGACAATACTACTCAAACTACAGAAGCTGGATTCTGTCATTCACTGTCATCACCAGACCTTGCACCAACTGACTGCTACTTTTTCTAGGCTTTGCACTACTTGTAAGGAAAAATATTCAGTTTTCAACAAGCTGCAGAAAACATCTTTAGTGATTTCATCACTACTCACTCTCCAGGCTTCTTTACTGCTGGTATAAACAAGTGCCGTTATGATGGCAAAACTGTGTCAATAGTTTAGGTGCTACTTTGGTTAATTGTATGATTCTTGTTTGAGATATTATAAACTAGACTTTTGATTCAAATTTGGACATTTCATATTTGATGACCTCAAACATTGTCTGAAGAAAAGTATTGGTTTACTTGAGAAAATACAGTAGAAAGACTAACTTTATAAGGGTAGCAGTTACATGATTAGAAAAGATTGCTCTAAAAAAGCACTATTTAAGTCAAAATTTTAAGATTCGGCCAGGCAGTAGTTCATGCCTATAATCCTAGCACTTTGGGAGGCTGCGGCAGAATTGCTTGATCCCAGATGTCTGAGGTTGTAGTGAGCTGAGATGTTGCCACTGCATTTCATGTTGGGGGACAGAACTAGACCCTGCCTCAACCTCCCCTCACAACAAAAATAAACAAACAATAACACATAAATGAAACAGAAGTTAGGCAGATGAGGAATGAGAAGAAAGTATATGGTTGGGCGTATGCGAAGGACGAGGGATGCTCTGAATTTATAAGAAAATGAAAGGATGTCAGAATATAGAGAACAAGTCTTGGGAATTGATGACAGATGAGGTGGAAAAGTTGTTAGAGGCCAGTTTATGAAGATCATGAAAAAGATATGGAATTTTATTCTAAAGGCATTGGGAAACCATTGAAAAGTTTTAAGCTGATGTTCTTAAATGTTTTGATATATTTAAAGTTTAAGCTGATTGTTGCTGAAAGACTGGATTGGAAAGTCATACAGTTATATCAACTGAAATTATTTAGCAAGGATTTTTAGTTTTCCACATAAGAAATTCTTGTGGTTTGGACCAATTTGGTACCAAGATAAATGGAGAGATGAATGGAATGGAAATTTATATTTGAGGAAAGGAGATCTTAATAACTTCAAGATTTCTGGCATTAAAAATCTGAATGAATGGAAGTTTAACTTATCGAGAAATCAAAGATAAGAGAAGGGATAGGGCGGCGCCTATGGCTCAAAGGAGTAGGGCACCGGCCCCATGTACTGCAGGTGGCGGGTTCAAACCTGGGCCCAGCCAAAAATTGCAAAAAAAAAAGAGAGAGAAGTGACAAATTTTGAGAAGAGTAGACATTAGTTTTAGATACATTGTCTTAAAAATATCACGAATCATTGAATAGAGAGGTCATATATGCAGTTGGAAAGAGTAATATTAAGTTCAGAAGAGATATCTGGATAGAGTCATAAGTCTGACACTTTTTCCAACTTTGGGATAGATGTGATTGCCTAGGAAATGAGTACAAGGGAGAAAAGACAGCCCAAGGTGGAACTCTGAAAATGTCCAAAATATAGAGGTTTGATAAAGAAGAAAGAATCCCCAAATGAGACTCCAGATTAGTCAGGAAGATTGCCAGATGAGTATACTGTTCCCAAAGCCAAGAAAGAAAAGTGTAATTCAAGAAGAGCTTCAAATTTGTTGCACAGTGTTAAAATGGTGTAGTGAGTACAATTGTGACCCCCAAGATAATATGTCCAAATTGTAGTCAAGTTAAAGTGAGGTCACAAAAGATTGTGGTAGGCAGTAAATCCAATGACTAGTGTCCTTATTAGAGGAGGAGACCACATGAAAAAACACAGATGAAGTGATGGGAAGATAAAGGCGGAGATGGGATTAATGCAGCTGTAAGACAAGTGACATCAAAGCTGACTGGAACCACCAGAAACTAGAGAGGACGTGGTGTGGTTTCTCCCGCAAAGCCTCCAGAAGGAGCCAACCTTGCTAACCCTGAGACAATAAATTTCTATAATTTTAAGCCACCAATTTGGTGGTAATTGGTTACAACAGCCTTAAGAAATTAATGCAGTAGTCAGATAAGTAGTCAGATAAGGTGAAGATTGAAAAATATGTATGAGTTATACAACAGGGAGATAATTTTTATCCCCAACTAGAACAGAAGAGTCCCATGTAGTGTTGGGAGTGGAATCCACATTGCAGGGACCTGATACATGAATCATACAACGTGACCAGGTGAAGACATCAACATTTTAATTAGTTTTATTTCAAAAACTCTGGTGTTTAGGGTAAGAAGAATGGAAGGAAAATAGCCGCAAAGTGACCATCAGAAATATTTTTTTAAACAAAGTATATTTACATAGATGTTAATGCTTATAACAAGAACACATGAGTCTATCAGGGCAATAGTTGAAAATCTTCCAAGAGGGATGACTGGCCATAGAAGGACTCAGTAAAAACAGTAGGAGAAGGATTTCAAGTTATAGACACTCTCTCCCTTTTAATCAGAAAACAAAGAAAAGGTAGAAATTCACCTAGATTTGTATGGCAGAAAGTTGAAGGCTGTCATATCTAATGGCTTTTATTGTCTTGATGAAAAGTGTTAAAATATTTTCTATTGACTATAAGAAGATGAAGGGACGTTAGATATTCAGGAAAGTAAAATAGTATAAAAGTGTAGGTGTGAAGAGAGAACACCGCACTGGGAAATTACCAAGTAGTGAGCGGTGTGGACGTGAGGCTCATGTTCATGAATTGATAGTGAACTTGCCATATGCAGTTCATGATCCAACCAGAGCACAGTCCCCGTTTTTGGAATGTATGTACCAATAGCGATTCCATAGCAAACCCAAGACTCAAGGAGATTCTTCAAAGTCCAATGTCTACGGCATGGTCCATTTGTTATTTAATTAGATGTATGCTTTGCTTCCCTTTTCCTGGTGATTATCTTGAAGCATTTTGGCTCTCTAAAACAACACAAGCCAAAGATTCTACGGACACCAAGATAAAGTGAAGAATACGCTGTATTGAGGGCTACCTTTAATATTGCCTTTTATTGACCTCTCAGTGACTCAGTTTATACTGTTTAAAAATAGAGTTAACACAGTAATACCCAGTAATAAAAATTTAGGAGAAAATAACCCTGTGACAATGAACATAAAATAAAAAGTTATGAACATAGCCCACAGGGCCAGTTTTTTTACCTCTTAGATTGTTCTTGCTTTCACTGGTTTCACCTGTTGTTCAATCGACACTGAGGAGGGACAGCAAAAACCAAGAAGCTCCAAACGCCTGAAAATACTTAGAAAGTTAGTATCCTGAAATTTTTCCATAAAATGCTGTTGGAAATAACTATGAACCTTTGATTGAAAAGCATACTACGTCCGCAATGTAGCCCAACAATAATTTATTTTGAAAGCTGTAATTCACTCTTGACATTATCAATTGAAACCTTGGATGCTTTCAACTGTAATGATTGGCTCTGAACTACAATAGGAGATTTCTTGAGAACATTACTTCTTAATAACAGCAGCCAGAAGAGTTCAAAGTAAAATGCATGGAGTCACATAGTTTAAATCCAAACCACGCAATGACATAAATCAAAATAGCAAGCTGTCATTAAACACATTGTAATCTTTGGGCTACAAATGAATAAGGGAGGAAAAAGAACTTAAAATAACTATAGGATTTGGCTGCTTTAAATCATTTAAAGCATCATTTGCCTTCGAGAAACAATGTGGAACCCAAAAAAGAAAAAGAAAAGGAAAGTGAGATTCAAGTGCTCTGTCTTGAGGCTTCGGATCGCACTTACTAAGGTTTCTAGGCTGTTTTAACTGATTCTAATGCATAAGTTTGAAATTTAGTGTGGGGCTTCATTTGGCCTATGGGTTTACAAAAATAGAAATCTAAAGGATGTTAATGTCACCTGTGCCTAACTCACAATACAATCCTCAAACAGTATTAAAGATTATATAGGAATAAAGAGATTTAGATTTCATTTTTCCTGTTCTCAACATGATTATGTCAGCAGAGGATTTTTACTATGAAAGGCCTCTAGGATTTCCTATGTATTACTATAGGTGATAGGAAATAGGGAATGAATACTTAATAAGAGATAAAGTTCCCACTTTCTCCCCATTTCTAGTGATAGCTGGTTGAATTCGGAATATGTAGAATTAATATATGTTACTTGGCCAGAAGGACTTCTGTGGAAGAAGTTTTGAGAGCATTTCTGCAGAACAAAAGGCTCATTACTTTTGCCTTATTAAAACAAGGACGCAAGCAGTACAAACTAAAATAGCAGGGTGGTGTCACATGACAATCCCTCAGCAGGGCCTTCCGCCCCAGGTTTGTGGACAGTGTCTCTGCACCACCGAGGCCAGCGTCTGTGAGTTTCCACTCGGCCAGACTGCACTTGGAATGGAGTGTCAACTCTGGATTGACTAGGCTGTGTGTCCTGCTTGTTTTCTTTTAGTTTGGTAGGTTAATGATTATGTCATCATAATTGCACTCAGTTTTTAGAGAAAACAGGCAACTGCTGAGGTGAAAGAATTGAAAATTTCACATGAGGGTTAAGGAAACTGGAATCGTTTAGGGGGAAATTTGTGAACTGATAGGAAACTTTGAAATGGATATTGCTGAGGACATCTTTTTTTCCCTGAGGACCAGGAGATTAAGAAGTAGGGAGGGGGAGAATGGAATAAACTGGAGTAGTTTTAAGAAGCAGGACGGAAAAGGAGAGAATCTGCAATGAATAAAGACGTGATGGGAGAGAAATAGAAGAAAAGAAAGAGAGGGAAAGAACACGGAGGGAACGCAGAGAGACCTCAGTGTGCTGGGGCTGTCAACCTCTTGTTTTGAACCTCTTGTATACATGAATCTTAATCACAAAATATACAACCCAAACCAGGGAAAGTAAGAGTTTGTTAGAATTTGATTTTATGTAGCTTAAAAGTTCTCTCTTCTGATAAAATAAATGCCTAATATATCCAAAAATACTTTATGTTCATTATCCAAGTGTGTGTGTGTGTGTGTGTGTTTTCTTGCTAAAAACAGTGGGCACTTATTTTTTGATATATCTATTCAGTAATCTACAAAGAAACCCTCAGTTGATTAATTACATCAATCATCCATTTGAGAGAAAAATCTACTTGGATAATTTAAAGCCTTTCCTAATGAATCTCGGGACATCCTTTAATTCTGGAGGGTTGCCTGGCCTTCCAATGTTTGAACACCACAGAGGAGTCAACAGAGGGAGCCCTGCACGGACTTGGCATTGCAAGAGATTTGCCTGCGCCACATTATTCTCGTTTTTTTTTTTTTTTTAAATGGTTCATGCTTGTTTTCTTTTAGTTTTGGTAGTTTAATGATTTAATAGATATTATCATGTAATAGAAATGTCATTTATCATTCGACTTAGAGAACGTCATCTTTTTCTTTGACCCACATATTCTCCTTATGTGAGGTTTCTATCATTTGGTGTATCATTTTCCTAATTATAAGGTAAGCATCAGTGAAATAACATGCTTGAGTGTATTGTGCCATAGATTTTTAAATTATTAAAATAGTAAGTTAACTCTTATAAGGGTCTGTTTTCAAACTGGAGTGTGTCCTTTTTTTTGCTTTATCCGCTGAGGTAGCCCTGGGTAGTATAAACTGTCCTATAAATGAGGCATGTTGCCTGCAAGTGCTTACGTTACTCTGTGGGAAGTAATTGAAACCAGTATAATTATGTTAGAACAAACTCAGATGTGTTAGGGCTGTGGTCCCCAACTGTCCCCCCTCCTAGGCCATGGATTGATACCCATCAATGGCCTGTTAGGAACCTGGCCATGTAGCAGGAGATGTGTGGCCCTTGAGCAAGTGTAGCTTCAAAGCTTTGTCTCCATTTACAGCATCTCCCCATCACTGGTGTCACTGCCCAAGCTTTGCTCTCCTGTCACTTTGGAGGTGGCATTAGATTATCACAGGAACACAAACCCTACCATAAACTGTGCATGCAAGGGATTTACGTCTGTGGAAAATGTGTCTTCTATGAAGCGAGTCCATGGTGCCGAAAAGTTTGGGGACAGCTGTGCTAGAGCATAGAGTATAAAAATAACTTACATGTTCAAAATAATACGTGAGGCTGGGCTCGGCGGCTCACACCTGTAATCCTAGCACTCTGGGAGGCCAAGGCAGATGGATTGCTTGAGCTCAGGAGTTCAAGACCAGCCTGAGCAAGAGTGAGACCCTGTCTCTATCAGAAGTAGTAAACCGAGCAGGGCACCTTAGTCCCAGCTACTCAGGAGGCTGAGGAAGGAAGATCAGTTGAGCCTAAGAGTTTGAGGTTGCTGTAAGCTATGACACCACTGCACACTACTCAGGGTGACAGAATGAGACTTGGTCTCAAAAAAATAAAAGTAAAAAATACAACGAGACTTCAAATAAATTTTGCAGTTAAGGCAGACATTGACTCTTTTCTGTTTTTAGGCATTCTTGTTCAAAAAGTAAGACAAGCACTGCTATAGGGACCTAAGACTTAGAATTTAGAAAGTAACCAATTATACTGTGATTCAGAATAATTTAGTTTTCCTAAACTAAAGAGAGCTTTCCTCATTATAAGGACAAGCATTTCTCAAGTGAAGAAGAAATTTGCAGTTGATTACTCAGACAAGTAGACTTGGAAAACAAAAAACGTTTCTGCTGATATAATTAATACAGGCAGGCAGGTAATAGATAATCATGGCATAGAAGTTTTCAACTGAAGTGCTACTCACATGGTTATTCTCAGTTCTGCTCCTCAGCATTTGTCTTGACTGCTATTTGATTATCAGCTAATGCAGGCAGACAGTACAGCAGGCAGAAAATGTGTATTTAAATCTCTTTGACATTTTTAATCCTTATAACACACATAGTTTTCTAATATCTTTTTATTTCACTGTACACAGACATGGTATAAACAACAAAAGTTTTCATTAGCTTCCTAAAAAGAAATAATAATAGGGTGTAAAACAGATAAATTTAGACTTTGCAAAGTCAGTAGGTACTCCGTTGATTTTTCTTTCTTTTTCCCCGCTCCTCCCTCCCTTCCTTCCTTCCATCTTTTTCTTCTTGCATCTTTTTGTAGCCTTAGCTTTTATTCTCTAAGGACAAACATTAATAAAGAGCAGGGACTAAGAACGCTTTAAAATATATCAAATGCTTGCAAATATTAAAAAACAAAATTTTCACATACCATTCACTTTTCTAAATTCTTAGGTAAAGATAAAAGTACTTCTTTTGTTATTTAAATATATTTAAAGCAAGTCAGCCTCCTGAAAAAATTAATATTAATTTTCTTTTCCTAAATATTAGGACTTTCTTAATCCCATCAAAAGGAAAGGCATTTTAAACCTTCTTAATTTTAACAGGGTTATTATTTTGCATTGTAAGCAACTCATGTAAGTAATCTTCAGCCTGACAGGCTGGCACCAATAGAGACTGGTTAAATCAAATATTTCTGTGACCTATAATTTTAAAAGCAGAAGAATTCTAGTTCTGATTTACAAAGCTTTTCTGTATCTTGTCTCCCAGGTAATTTTCAAATCACAAAACCAATGTCGGTTCCTGTCAAGTCTTTTTTCTTACACAGTCTCGCAGAATTAATATGTATCCTCTGAAGTAGAATCTGCTATTAAAGTGCTTTCTCCTTATCCCAAAGCATTACGCGGATTTTTCTGCTCATAACCATTGGTGTTTAGGGAGCCGTTTAGTCACATCTGCTGTCCATGCCTCGCCACCTATCAGCTTCCCAGACCGCGCGCCTTTGTTCCCTGTCCTAATTCATGAGCACTGCAGTTGATAGCACTCCCTCTCACACATTTGTCATTTTATCTCTTTCATATTGATATTTCGATCTTTCCTTCAGACTTCAAAGTCATTCACATAAATCTCGGATAATGTGGTTCAGAGCAACGTTAAATAAAACTAAATGAGTTTTTACCCTTGTAAAATGTGTTGAAGGTGCTATTCTGCTTGGAAAATGGTTGTCTTCTTTTCTGGTGTTCAAGGTATCATTTGGGGCTCTTCGATGACGATGATAAATACCTAGCTTATTAGAATACACTGCATCATCCTGCACGTTCTTTTAAGTTAAAAATTTCTGCCAGACATTCTGGAAGAATAATGTGGTCCAAACACCAGAGTAGCCGTTAGGACTCAATCAAACATGCTGTTTTAGTCCCCTGTATCATCACTCCTGTCTATTGAAATTTGAGGTTTGCATTTCCCTTCCTTGAAAGTGGCCCTTCCGGGTGGTGCCTGTGGCTCAAGGAGTAGGGCGCCAGTCCCACATGCCGGAGGTGGCAGGTTCAAACCCCGCCCCGGCCAAAAAAAAAAAAAAAAAAAGAAAGTGGCCCTTCCTCTTTGCTGAAACTGCTTTATCAGAAGTTACTGGTGCCCATTATCGGAAAGTGAAGGGCTCCTTGCTTTCTCATTAACCTGATTGACGTTAACTTTTGACTTTGTTGCTCAGACTGAAACTCAGCCCAAATTTTGTTTTCCATTTCTCTTCTTTTCCCTGTTCTTCCTCTAGTATCTTTTTGGTTCTCTCCTGTTTTGTGACAGTCAGTGTAGACATTTCTCAAGGTTTTGTTTTCAATCTTTGTTTCTTTTCTGTACATTTTCCCTCGACTACCTCCTTTATTTTCACCACGTCAACTACATCTCCCTGTAAGCAGGGTTTTTCCAAACTGGTATCATCAGATCTGAATAATTTCCTACTTACATTTCCAAAGCCTTGTGACATATTCTCCAATGACATTCTATCGTCATCTTAAACACAAAATATTTCCCAAAAGTTCATTCTCTGGTATCTAATTTCTAGAACACATTCTTATGTCTCCTGACCAGGTTATTCCTTGTAATGATGTCAAGTCACTTCACGTTTCCAAACTTCCCAAGGGCTTTTTGAAAGTCTGCATGCTTTTCTCTTCATTTGAACTAGACTTTCCATTCTTTGTGTTTTGCATTGTTCAGTTTCCATAACTACAGCACTTTCTCCCTTTGTAGGTGCTTACAATTTTTTTCAAAATTCCATTGATTTTTATTCTACCTTTGCTTTTCTTAATCAAATACTACCTTTACTGAAATGTAGTTCTTAAAATTCTTACTGCAACTATGATAACAAAGTGCATATGGGAACAGTTTTATAAGAATTTTTCTTTGATACAAGAAGTACATTTTTATTATAAATGTTAATGTCCCTGAAATTGAGAATCAGTCGAGTTGAAGCTGTCTCATATTTGACAAAATGCAGCGGTTAGTCTTTAATAAATTGTTAAGGTTTGGGGGGAATAGCAAATATTATTTTTTTTTAATTTCTGTATTTCCTTCTCAGTAAAAGCCTATTGAATTCCCACATGCTACATTGTCTGTATTCTGCCAGATTCAAATGAAAGTGTGAGAGCCATCAGGTCTCTCACAAGATAAACTGGCCAAAGGTTGGTTTGATTTAGATTCTCTTGTGTTTTTAGGAAACATTATAAAACATAGGATTATATTAATTGGAGCTTCTGTTTTCTTGTAACAAAAGTTACTCGAATTGGCTTAGACAAAGTAAAATTTACCAATCACAACATTTAAAAGTCCAGTCTTATACAGGCGCCAGATATGGTTAAATCCAGTCTTTGAAAAGCTATTTTTCAGTCTCTATCCGTTGCCCTTCTTTTATCTCTCGGCACCGCTTTCCTTGGAAATGGCCTCAGCCTCATGGCAGCTCTCTATTTTGTATTTTCTAGCATTTCTGAAGTTCTATTATCTTTAATGAGAGAATCCCTGTGGAAAGAGCACTCTCCAATTATTCAATCAAAAATCCTAAACTTGAGGAGAAGCACTTCTGGAATGGTAAGTAGGAACATTTGGATATCTGTTCCAGCATATTGTTATAAAACTTGTCGATTCCAGTATATTGTTGTAAAACTTGTCAGTTGCAGCATATTGTTGCAAAACTTGTCAAAAGCAGCTTTTCAGAATTCTGGAAGTTAACCAAAGGCTTACAACAATCCAAACAGCATTTATTTAAGAAAAATGTCTCAATATCTTTAAGAACTGTAAGCTCTTTGGCATTTTAACTTACCCTATTTAAACCTCTTCCTCCTCAGCTCTTTGGTAGGTTTAAAAATACACAAGCTAACAATGACAGTCATAAGACTAGCCGTCATGAAAAGAGGGGTACAGGATAGTAGAACTCCCCCAAAACCTTGTTCTCCAGGGAATTGTTGTTATTTGAATTGTCTGTAAACTTCCTATTGGGGGTTGGGGGTCCCAGTTCCCTGAACCCAGTTGACCTGGTTCGATTACTTTCTGGCTGAGCTAGAAAGTTGAACCCACCCACGGTTGTAACTGAAAGCAAAAATGAGTGGAAGCTGAAAATAAACCTGGAGCGGCCAAGCAGTGTGGATAGAGAGGGAAAGTAACCTGCACAAGTTTTAGGGCAACGGAGGTTTTATTCAAGAACAAAGAGAAAGCGTAGAGCATTTCCAAAGAGAGGTGGGAGCGGGTCCCTCTCTTGAAGGAGAAAACGTAAGAGGGAGAGAGCCCCTGAGGCCTCAGGTGTGTAAATGCTCTCATTTGAAATTGGCTGCAAGTCTTTCCTTAGCTCCTCTGCACCGCCACGCTGGATTGCCCTTTTCTATATTGGTCATTGATTCTCTCTCTATATCGGTCCTTGGTCACCCAGGTTACTTCATACTCACATTCTCCCGGGCCCTCCAGGCTTCCTGGTTCAGCAGGCCAGGTTTTCTTCCCATCCTCTCTCCCTTTGGAGCCCTTATCTTAGCGTCCTCCTCACTTCTCAGAGGAGACAGTCTGAAATACAGTATTGCATTATATTCACTAGGTCTCGTCCTTTCCTGGCCTTATGCAGAGCTCACTCTTTGTAAACATCCCTATGTTTAACTTTGAAGCAGTGCTAATTGGAGTTAACTATTTTTGAGTTAAAAAAAAAAAAAGCACCCAGAACTAAGCTTCCAAAGTCCTTGAAAAAAAAAAGGGGGGGAGGGAACAGTTTTAAACAACTAAAAACAGTTGACCTATCTTCAAGGGCACTGATTCTTTTTTTTTTTGTAGAGACAAAGTCTCACTTTATGCCCCTTGGTAGAGTGCCGTGGCATCACAGCTCACAGCAACCTCCAGCTCCTGGGCTTAAGCAATTCTCTTGCCTCAGCCTCCCGAGTAGCTGGGACTACAGGCGCCCGCCACAGCACCCGGCTATTTTTTTGTTGCAGTTTGGCGGGGGCTGGGTTTGAACCCGCCACCCTCGGCATATGGGGCCGGCGCCCTACTCACTGAGCCACAGGCGCCGCCCAAGGGCACTGATTCTTATACCAGTTTAAAGCTGCTGTTGTACCCGCTAGTAAATTTTTAATTTCAATTATTGTATTTTCCACGTCTGAATTTCTATCTGGATTTTTTTTATTATTTATTTATTTATTTTTGCAGTTTTTGGCTGGGCTGGGTTTTTTTTTTTATTAAATCATAGCTGTGTACATTAATATGATCATGGGGCACCATACTTCTATCTGGATTTTTAAAATAATCTCTATATTGTTCTTTATATTCTTTGTAGTAAGGTATCATTGCTATACTTCCCGTAGTTCTTCAGACATGGCTGGTATTCTTTCATTTCTGTCAACATCTGGACAATTTCCCTTGAGTGCTCCTTAGCCTGCATCCCCCACCCTGACCCCTGCTGGGTGTGGGCAATGTTTTTCTTTGCATATGTCACAATTTTTTGTTGAGAACTGAATGTTTTAAGTGATAAAATGTGGTAAGTCAGGAAAATGGATTTCTCCCACCCAGAGTTTGTTGTTTGTTGTGTGTTGTTATTGTTGCTGTTTGTATAGTGTTTTCCCGGAATGCTTCTCTAATGGCTGCATTTATTGTCACATGCACCCATTGAAGTCTCTACTTGGTTAACTTGGTGGTCAGCAAATGATCAGAATGATTTTTAATGCTGTGAATGAGTAAGTACCTCAGCCTTTCCCAAAGGCTTTCTCTGTGTGGCAAGGCATGCTTTCCACACTCGGGCGCTTTACGGCTCTCTCTGCTTGCATAGAGTCACAAGTTCTGAGATAAGTAGGGTAAGGCCTTATCAGGTCTTTCCCAGACATGCTTAAACCCTGTACAGATGCATGACCTTCAGGATTTCCAGGAAGATATTATAGCCTTTCAAATTCTTCTATGAAAGTGAACCTACAGTGTCCTAAATAACCAATAGGTCAAAAACTGACAAAGAAGTTAGAAAATGCTTTGAGGAGAATGAAAATGAAAGTAGGATGTGGATAGAGTAGTGCATATAGGGAAATTTCTAGCTATTACCATCTTTTTCACAAGGTTATAAAGTTTCAAACCAATGCTATAATACTTCTATCTTAAGAGAAAAATAAGGGTAAACCACAAGCAAGCATAAGGAGGAAAATGGTAAAAGATTAGAATTGACATAAATGAAATACAGAAAAGAAAAACAATAGAGAAAATCAACCAAACAAAAAGTTTATTTTCGAAATGATGGAAAAAATTTGGAAACTTTAGCTAGTCCAAAAAAAGGGAGAGACAGAGAGAGAGACTAACCTAATAAAATCAAAATGAAAGAGATTATATGACAAACCTTACAGAAATAAAAAGGAATATAAAAAGTACTATGACTAAATCATGAAACCATAAGAATTCTAGAGGAACATGTTTGAAAAACTCTCCAGGCAGTATTTATTAAGGAGACTCAAAAGCAATTACAATAATCACAAAAAATTAAGAAAATGTTTTTCATTTTTATTTCTCTTTTCAAAGAACCAAATTCTGGTACCATATGTTTTCTCTATCATATTCGGTTTTCAGTTTTGTTGGTTTCTGTTCTTCTATTTATTAATTTCTTTCTTCTCCTTGCTTTGTGTATGATGTTTTTTACCTTCACATGAAAGCTTGTGTTACTGATTTGAAATCTTTTTTTATGTGTATGTAAGCATTCAGTGCCAGAGATTTCTCTCTTCCGCCTGCGTTAGTGGCACCTTACAAACTGTTACATGTTAAACTTTCCATTTTGTTCAGTTTAAAATACTTTCTAATTTCTCCACAGATTTTTCTCTTGGATCTGTAGATTATTAGCATGTTGTTTAATTCCCAGGTATTCAGAGTTTTTCCTTTATCGTAACTTATAGTTAATTATGCTTGGAGATCATACTTTAACACAAATTCTTTTTAATTTATTAAGATTAGTTTTATGATGCAGGATATGATTTTTCTTGGTAAATAGTCTATGTGCATTTGAAACAAATGCTTATTCTGTTTCTATGGGGTGTTCTAGAAATATTATTTATATTTGGTTGGTTGTTGAGTGTTCTATATTCTTGCTGATTTTGTCAATTACTGACAAAAGAGTCTTGAAGTCCTCGACTGTCACTGTGGGACAACTTTTCTATTTCTCCTTTAGTTTTTGCACTTTTCTATTTCTCCTTTAGTTTTTGCACTTTTCTATTTCTCCTTTAGTTTTTGCACTTTCTGTTCCATGTATTTTGAAGTTGTGTTTTCATGGACATTCACTTTTAGGATAGTTATGTCTTTTTGATGAACCTAATCACTTGTCATTTTGTAATGCACATTTTTATCCCTGGAAGTCTTTGTTGTTATAAGGCATATGTTAGCTGACGTTAACTTAGTCACTGTAGTTTCTTTAGAGTTGAGTGTACACAGCTTACATGATATATTTTTACCTTTCTTGTATTTTAACTTACCTCTGTTACTTCTATCATTACAGTTGAAGAAAATTTTTTGTAGACAGCATATAGTTAGATTATATAAAAATGGATCAGTGTCTTTTATATCAGTGCTTTTAAATATATGGACTCTGCCATATATTTAATGTAATTATAATTATATTTGAAAATTTTTCTATCATTTTATTTTATGTTTAATTGTTCTCTTTTATTTGTATAAATTTAAGGGGACAATATTGTGAAGTGGTTAATTCTGGGCTTTTTGTGTAACCACCACCCAACTGGTATATGTTGTTCCCATTAAGTAATATTCTATTTTTAACCCCCCTCCACCATCCACCTTTCTGAGTCTACAATGAATATTATTCCGCACTTTATGTCCATAGGTACACATTATTTTGCTCTCATTCTCAAGTGAGAATGAGCAATATTTGACTTTCTATTTGACCTGCTTTCCTTAAGATAATAGCCTCCAGCTCCATTTAGGTTGCTGCAAAAAACATTTCACTCTTTATAGGAGTGACTAGTATTCTATTTTCTTTTTCTAAATTGATTCCTGAATAATTATTACACATCTTTCAATTTTCTTCCATTCCCTGGGAGGAAACCATCACTATTGCACACTGCTATACACATTCATTTTTATCACTCTTCATGGAATTTTATTTTATTTTATTTATTTTATTTTATCTTATTTATTTATTTAGAAAGAGTCTCCATATGTTGCCCTTGGTAGAGTGCTGTTGCATCCCAGCTCACAGCAATCTCAAACTCTTGGGCTTAAGTGATTCTCTTGCCTCAGCCTCCCAAGTAGCTGGGACTACAGGTGCCCACCACAATGCTTGGCTATTTCTTTCTTTCTTTCTTTTTTTTTTGTAGAGACAGAGTCTCACTTTACCACCCTCAGTAGAGTGCATGACGTCACACAGCTCACAGCAACATCCAGCTCTTGGGCTTACGCGATTCTCTTGCCTCAGCCTCCCCAGCAGCTGGGACTACAGGCCCGGCTATTTTTTGGTTGCAGTTTGGCCGGGGCTGGGTTTGAACCTGCCACCCTCGGTATATGGGGCCGGTGCCTTACTCACTGTGCCACAGGCGCTGTCCCCTGGCTATTTTTTTCATTGCATTGCCATTGCTGTGTAGCAGGCCTGGGCTGGGTTCCAACCCGCCAACCTGGGTGTATGTGGCCAGCACCCTAACCACTGGGTTATGGGCACTTAGCCTCTTCTTAGAATTTTAGTGAAGGAGATAATTCTCATCCCTCTAAGGTGACAGTTTCTCAACTTTGCTGATGGATTCCCCCTCCTCCTCACCCGTCGGGAACCTAACTTAGTTAATCATCTTCCTTTCCCTATTAACTTGAGCCCTCTCTCCCTCTGTGTCTTCACTGACTCTCTCTACTTGGACATAGCTGCTGCTTCAAATTATTTTCCTTAGAACAAGGTGTCCCTTCTGTTACTGATCTGTCTCTGTTATTGGAAGAATTGACAGTGTTTGCTATTTTCACATTCTAATTTTCTATAATTTTTAAAAATAATTATTGACACTTGGCTTCCTCTCCAGTGAGGCAATTAGAATGGCTCTTATCAAAATTACTGACAGTTAATAGTTACTCTTTTGTCAGTTTTTATACTTATCTCTCTAAAGTGTTTTTTTTTTCTCAGTTGGCCACTCCTTCCCAGTGCAAACTGATTTCTCTGAGCTATAAGTTACACTATTCTCTTGGTCTCTGACTACTCTTACTACATGCTTTGACTCAACTTTAACTAATTACGTTAATAATGTTTTCTAACTGTATAGTTTCAGATACTAGATATGGGTGACTTGCTGATCTTTTTTTGTGGAGCAGAGGGACAGAGATGGAGAGGGAGAGATTTAGTTTTCTACTGGACATTTCTCCTTGAGTGTTTCATGAGCAATTTGCTGTGCTCATTCTAATATGCTTGCCGCCTTTGTTATTGCCGTGATCCACATGCTTACACCCACGTGTTGTTCAAACCTGGGCTCCTTCTTAACCTCCATGGGTAATCTGAAACCAAATCCTAATAATACTATTTTTAATTATCTTTTGATTCTTCTGATTTCTAAATCCTCCTGTTATTTTCTTTGATTAGGCCCCACATTTTGTTTCTTATATTAAAGTAGTAGTCTCCTTATAGGCCTTCCTGGCTCCAGTCTTGGACTTTTTCAGTCCATTTGCCCCAGTGCGGCCCTAGTAATCTATTAAAATTATTATTATTATTATTATTTTATTAAATCATAACTGTATACATTGATATGATCATGGGGCATCATACACTCGCTTCATAGACCATTTGACACATTTTCATCACAATGGTTAACATAGCCTTCCTGGCATTATCCCAGTTACTGTGCCAAAACATTTACGTTCTACATTTACCAAGTTTCGCAAATACCCCTGTAAGATGCACCACAGGTATGATCCTTAATGGTATCATATCATCCCCTTCTTTAAAACCTTTCAGTGACACACGTGTGCATGGGCTTTGGCATTTAAAGAGGAAACTAGTAATACCTTAAGCTGCATAAATACAGCACACATGCACTTACACAGGAGTCAATAACATATATACACATTTTAAGATAGGAAAAATCTGTATTAAAATTATAATACTCAAGTCACATTTGACTTCTGCAATTACAAGAGATACAAGATACAACATATAAGATAACAAACGTTATTGGTATATATCGAATATTATAATAGCTATACCCACGGACACATGCACAGACATTGGGATCTAAAGAAAACCAATAAATACATATATATACACACATAGGCACAGATTTGGGGATTTAAAGATCAGTAATACTTTAAGCTGCATAGATCTGATATGATTATAATTTGTTTAAAAAAGCTTCTATAATATTTTTAATTTTTCTCTGTTAAATCTCTTGGCTAGAAAAGACTGCAGGGTGTGAAGTTGCCTATTTTATCTGTGATGTGAGTGCCAAATGTACGTATGGCAAATGTTGCCATCGTTATACTTTTAAAATGAAACCCTTTCCTTACATAATTGATATCAACATAAAGTTGGGATAATTAGACTCCTTCTGAAATCAAGTTCAGAAAACTGATATTTTCCTCAAAGAGGCTAGAAATACAACATATCATTTTGTTGCAGGTATTAACATTTGTTAAATTTGAACACTATGTAGTATATTTGTCTTAAAGATCTATAAAACACTTTAATTAACTTAAAATATTTCAAAAACAATGGTTATAACTATACTAATTTAAGAAAGTATCATTTTTAAAAGTTGGATATATATATTCTTACCAGTATATATATAATACAAAACAATAGCTATTGCCTACTGCATTTATTTATTTGTTTGTTTGTTTGTTTTGAGACAGACAAACTTACTTACTATGTTGCCCTCAGTAGAGTACTGTGGCGTCACAGCTCCCAGCAACCTCAAACTCTTGGGCTTAAGTGATTCTCTTTCCTCAGCCTCCCAAGTAGCTTGGAATACAGGTGCCCACCACAACACCTGGCTATTTTTTTGGTTGCTGTTGTCATTGTTGTTTAGCTGGCCCTGGGCTGGGTTTGAACCCACCAGCCTTGGTGTATGTGGCCAGAGCCCTACCCACTAAGCTGTGGGCGCCGCCTGCCTATGGGTTTAGATATCCTTGGCTAATTTAGAAGTTATTGTTTTATCCTTATTTTACCCATAGACTCCCTCATATGCGTTTTAACAAATATGTGTAATTCAAGCAAAAGATGCATCTTTTATATTATTCTATGCATTCTGCTTTTCAATTGATAAAGCTCTTTTTTCTTAATCTAAATAAAACAATTAAGACATCTTAAACATCCATAATCTATTTGCAAGCTGATCTTTCAGTTCAGCAAGTAATAAAAAGCATTTAAAGCCCCATATAATCCCTAAACCTCCCACATAGGCAATGAACAGAACATTCTTATTAAACGAATTGTTAAATGACAAACCAGTCTTAAAGCAACATTGAATTTTTTGGTTACGACATTATTTCTTTTCTATTTTTTTTTTCTCTGACTTCAGGGGAGCATTTTTTACTGTTCTTTCTTTTTTTTTTTTTTTTAATTTCAGGTTAATGTGAGGTTACCACCAGTTCATGATATTTGAATTTGTTTGGTACAGTCCCTCTTCATATTTGTGCCCTGCAACCAAAAGGTGCGCCATCTATCCCTACATTGTGCCCATTGAGTGGAAGCTCTCCACACACAACCTTTCTCTACCTCCCTTATCCCCCATGCCTCCCAACTTGAATTAAAACGAGTTTTTCTCCTATGTGGGTGTGAATTAGATCATCTACTGGCTTCATGTTAGTATCGAATACATCGGATACTTGCTTTCCTGTTCATGTGATACTTTACTGAGAAGAATGTGTTTCAATGTCTTCCAGGTTAGTACAAAAGATGTAAAGTCACCATCTTTTTTATGGCCAAATAGTATTCCATGGTAGACAGTTTGTTAGTTCATTCCTGAGTTGATGGGCATTTAGGTTTTTTCCACATCTTGGTGATTGTAAATTGAGCTGTGGTAAACAATCTAGTGCAAGTGTCTTTATGATAAAAGGATTCTTTTTTTTTTCTTCCGGGTAGATGCCTAACAGTGGGATTATGGGGTCAAATGGGAAATCTAATTTGAGTCCTTTGAGGATTCTCCATTCTTCTTTCCAAAGAAGCTGTATTGATGTGCAGTCCCACCAAAACTGTAAAAGTCTTCTCCTCTCTCCACATCCACTCCTGTATCTGCAACTTTGGGACTTTGTGATGTGGGCTAAACTTACTGGGATTACAAACAATTCCATCTGTCACTGGGCAAGAGACATGAACAGAACCTTCTCTGAGGATGACAGATGAATTGCTAACAAACATGAAAAATGCACATCCTTCCTAGTCATCAGAGAAATACTATATTATTTCATAACAATCTCTACATTACTTTGCAAGGAAAACAGGAATTTTGGATTTTATTTTTCCTATGTTATCACAACTTATTTTCTTCTTTTAAGACAAGTAAACCTTTCTATTTTTTTTGTTTTCTGATTTTGTTTACTACTTTATCATTATACTATAAAACTGCTTTTGAATTACACAACAAAAACTTTTCCTAAAACCCTTTTTATTATATAAATGAAGCATGGATACAGAATATTGCACAAATGTTTGGCCATCTGAATTGTTTTAAGGCAATGCATCTTTTTAACTGTTTTTCAAGAAACAGAACTTTGCCACTCACCTCAGAAGCCCCTCGATTACTCACTCCAAAACATAATCTCCTCTTCCAAAAGCAACCATTGTTTTAACTTTTATAGTCTTCACTTCCTCAGAGTTTTATCACTTCAGCATGTACCCTGCACACTGTAGTTTAATCTTGGCCAATTAAGAAATTTCATCGTTCTATATCTTTTTTAATCCACATGTTTCCCATTCATCTGTTTCTTGCCATGCCAATATATTTGTTGAAGAAGCTTGGGGAACATTGACTGTAATTCATCAAAATCTTACGGGCTCCATCTTCCTTGAAACTCAGCAACTGGATCCAGAAGCTTGAACAGATTCATTTCATCACTTTGGGTTTTCTTTCATCTGGAGGCATTTAAGGATGTTTTTCTCTCTTTTTCCTCATGTTATCTGGTACTGATGCTCAGTGCCTAGTTCTTTTATCTCATTGGGAGTTGAAAATAATGATATTCTAGTTCTATCATTTTTATAAAAAATATTAAGTAAAGTAGATACTTCTTTTTATCTTTGTGGTTATGTAGTAGAACAGTTCATCCAGGAAAGTCAGGCTAAATGCTCTTTAGTAATCAGTTTTCAAGAAAATGAGTTGATTCCTTATTATGCTCAGTAGATTATGTTTTAATAGTGAAGAGAAAATCACTATAAATTTATGGGTGAAAACATTATTATTTTAATTGAAATTGTTGTTCCTTTTGAAGCTTACATTGTGGTAACAACCCAAGGTAGGTTGTTCAAGTTGGCACCTGAGTTCAGTTGAAATGATCCTAATAACATCTGATTGTTTCTTCTTCAGCCTATACAATGATGTTCCAGGTTCATCTTGTACATTTTTTTGCTCTATACTTGGAAGCAGGTATTTCTCTAAGAAGCCCTAGTTTTTCTTAGTGAGAAATGGTATCTTGTTTAGTCAACTTGTTTCCAGATTTCACAATTGAGAGAAGTAGGATATTTTCTACAGCCTCCCCATTATAGTTCTGCATTTGAATTTATATTGCTATTTTCTATTCACATTGAGTACTATAGGTCTCTTTTGCATAACTTACTTTATATTATATTTCATTACTTACTTTCATTTCATTATATCTATACTGTGAATCCTCTTTCTCAAGGACACAAAGTATGATTGAATTAAAATAACTCATAATCACTTTTGCCTTTAGTATATATTATTTAGGGAAGAATGCATAATGTTCTCTCTAGTTATGTTCTAGGAAAGTATTACATTGACTTTGTCCTATATTTCTTTGCGAAATTCCTATAATTTTTATTATTTCTGAGTTATTTTATATTTTAAGCTCAAGGCAAATTTTGTCATCCTTCTAGATACCACCTGCTTCTTAGTCTTCTCACTCTTCAGTTTCTTTGAAGTATATTCCCAAGATATTTTTTCCAGTCTTTTGATAAACATTTCTTATAGAATGTTATCAACTTAGGGTCTGTTTTCCTAATAAATATTGGATTGGCACTTACTATATCCCTTTATTGAGTACCAGACATCCAAATAAATTTATTAGAAGTGAATCCCTCTTTGTAAACACCAGGTGATACACAAGTAAAAGAATCAAATGATTGTGAGAATAAAAAAAAAATGTATTGCTATGATACAAATAGTTACTTTTGTTTAATTTAGGAAAGAAAGATTTCTATTAGTTGATTCATATTAGAATTGCTAAGGAGAAAAATACTACCAGAATATCTTTGTTTTCGGCTGGACTTTCCCAAATATTTGCATTTCAAAATTATTTAATTGAAATTATTTGGTTGTGTATGGATCTATTATTCACAAAATAAAGAGAAAAATAAGAGAAGTAACCAGATTTTTATATTTGTTATAATTTTCTAGAAGATTCCTCATAAAATTCTACATAACATTTGGTACTGATTATCTTTATTAGAAGCAATTTTTTTAAATTTAAAACATAATTCATTTATGTTCTAAAACAGGATAAATACCACTTTAACTATCAAATGATTGGTATTAGTCAATACAGATCTCAATATTTTTTAAAATTTCAACTTATTTAGGAGTTTACAAGTTCACTTTTGTTACATGGACATATTATGTAGCTCTGAGGTCTGTACATTTAGCATACTCATCACCCAAATAATGCACATTGCACCCAATAGATAGTTATTCAATCCTCATCCCCTCCCACCCTCCCACCTTTGGTGTCTCAGTATCTATTGTTCTACCATGTATGATTTGGGGTAGCCCTAGGTTAGCTTCCCTTTGTAAGTGAGAACATGTGATATTTGATTTCTTGTTCTTCAGTTGCTTTGCATAGGAGAATGGCCTTCATTCCATCTAAGTTGCCACAAAAGACACAATTTCATCCTTTCTTATGGCTGCATAGTATTCCATGGTGTGTGTATATGTGTATGGTAATCTACGCACATCATGTTGCTTTATCCAATCATCAGTTTATAGTTGATTACATTTCTTTATTGTCATGAATTGTGCTGTGAAAAACATGAGTAGGTATCAAATAATGGGACAGCTGGATTGAATGGTAGATCTTATTTTAGCTCTTTGAGATGTCTCCATACTGTTTGCCATAGAGGTTATAGTAATTTACATTTCCACCAATAGTGTATAATCATTCCTTTTCATTGCATCCATGCCAACATTTATTATTTCTTTAGTTTTTAAAATTGGCTATTCTTATGGGATAAAGTGATATCTCTTGTGGTTTCAATTTGTATTTCTTGATGATTAGTTACCTTGAATACTGTTTTCATATTTTGGGGGGAGAATTTGTAGTTCTGTTTTTGAAAAATGTCTGCTGATGATATTTGCCCATTTTTAAATGAGATTATTTGTTTTATTCCTTCTGAGTTGTTTGGTTTCCTTATAGCCTCTGGTTATTAGGCCTGTGCCAGATACATAGTTTGTGAATATAGGAATATTTTCTCCTTTTGTGTATATTGTCTATTTACTCTGCTGATTATATCTTTTGCTGTGTAGAGGATTTTTTAGTTTAATTATGTCACATTTAGCTTTTTTATGTTGTTGCATTTGTTTGAGGGCTCTTAGTCATATTCTTTGCCTAGGTCAATATCTAAAGTAGTTTTTCTAGTAGAATTGCATGGATGAATCTAGTAGAATTTACATGGATTCAGGTTGTACATTTAAGTTATTAATTCACCTTGAGTTAATTTTTGTATATAGTAAGAAATAGGGATCCAGTTTTATTCCTCTGTATATGGCTATCCAATTTGCCCAGCACTATGTATTGAATAGAGATCTTTTCCCTAGAATGTGGATTGTCTACACTGTCAAAGATCAGTTGGTTGTTGGTGTATGGCTTTATTTTTGGATTCTATGTTCTGTTTCTTTGATCTATGTGTCTGTTTTTATACTATCCTATGCTGTTTTTGTTACTATAGCTTTGTAGTATAATTTGAAGTCAGATAATATGATGCAGTACCCCTTGTTCTATTCTTTCTCATTACTATTCACACTAATTTTTATTTCCATATAATTTTGGATTGTTTTTCTAATTCTGTGAAAATTTACATTGGTATTTGGATAGGAATTGCACTGAATCTGTAGACTCCTTTGAAGGCAGAATATGTTTAGGTTATTATTATTATTGTTATTTGTAATTCATTCTGCCAATTTGTATGTATATATATTTTAATTTATTTATTATTAAATCATAGCTGTGCACATTAATGCAATCGTGGGGCACCATACACTGGTTTTATATACCATTTGACATATTTTCATCACACTGGTTAACATAGCCTTCCTGGCATTTTCTTAGTTATTGTGTTAAGACATTTATACTGTACATTTAGTAAGTTTCATATGTACCCTTGTAAAATGCACCATAGGTGTGGTGCCACCAATTACCCTCCCGTGCCCATCCTTCCCCCTTCCCTCCCCCGTTTCCTCTTTCCCTATATTTTTAAGTTATAATTGGGTTATAGCTATCATATGAGAGCTATAAATTATTTTCATAGTAGGGCTGAGTACATTGGATACTTTTTCTTCCATTCTTGAGATACTTTGGTAAGAAGATTATATTCCAGCTCCATCCATGTAAACATCAAAGAGGTGAAGTGTCCATCTTTCTTTAAGACTGCATAATATTCCATGGTGTACATATACCATAATTTATTAATCCATTTGTGGATCGATGGACACTTGGGCTTCTTCCATGACTTAGCAATTATGAATTGGGCTACAATAAACATTCCGGTACAAATATCTTTGTTACAATGTGATTTTTTGGTCTTCTGGGTAGAAAAATTGTAGGATTCTTGTGATTTTTGGTCTTCTGGGTAGAGGAATTGTAGGATCGAATGGCAGGTCTACTTTTAGAATTATAAGTGTTCTCCAAACATCTTTTCAAAAGGAACGTATTAGTTTGCATTCCCTCCAGAAGTGTATAAGTATTCCCTTTTCTCCACATCCACGCCAACATCTCTGATCATGGGATTTTGTGATATGGGCTAATTTTACTGGAGTAAGATGATATCTCAAAGTAGTTTTGATTTGCATTTCTCTTATGATTAAGGATGATGAAAATTTTTCATATGTCTGTAGGCCATGTGCCTGTCTTCTTCAGAGAAGTTTCTCTTCAAGTACCTTGCCCAGCCTGAGATGGGATCACTTGTTCTTTCCTTGCTAATACGCTTGAGTTGTCTGTGGATTCTGGTTATTAAACCTTTATTGGAGACATAACCTGCAAATATCTTCCATTCTGAGGGCTGTCTGCTTGCTTTACTTACTGTGTTCTTGGCTGTGCAGAAGCTTTTTAGTTTGATCAGGTCCCAGTAGTGTATTTTTGATGCTGCTTCAATTGCCTGAGGGGTCCTCCTCATAAAATATTTGCCCAGCCCATTTCTTCAAGAGTTTCCTGCACTTTCTTCTAGTATTTTTATAGTTTCATGTCTTAAGTTTAAATGTTTAATCCAATGAGAGTCTATCTTAGTTAATGGTGAAAGGTGTGGGTCCAGTTTCAGTCTTCTACAGGTCGCCAGCCAGTTCACCCTGCACCATTTGTTAAATAGGGAATCTTTCCCTGACTGAATGCTTTTAGTTGGCTTGTCAAAGATCAAATAACAGTAAGTAGCTGGGTTCATCTCTTAGTTCTCTATTCTGTTCCATACATCACCTCTCTGTTTTGTGCCAGTATCATGCTGTTTTGATCACTATCGATTTATAGTATAGTCTGAGGTCTCGTAGCGTGATTCCTCCTGCTTTGTTTTCATTTCTGAGTAATGTCTTGGCTATTTGAGCTTTTTTTCTGATTCCATATAAAACAAAGTATTATTTTTTCAAGATCTTTAAAGTATGACAGTGGAGCTTTAATAGGGATTGCATTAAAATTGTATATTGCTTTGGGTAGTATGGACATTTTAACAATGTTAATTCTTCCCAGCCATGAGCATGGTATGTTTTTCAGCTATTTCTGTTTATATTTTCAGCTATTTCTTTTCTTAGAGTTCCATTGTTCTCTTTATAGAGATCTTTCACGTTCTTTGTTAGATAAACTCCCAAATATTTCATCTTCTTTGGCACTACTGTGAATGGAATAGAGTTCTTGACTGTTTTTTCAGCTTGACTATTGTTGGTATATATAAAGGCTACTGATTTATGAATGTTGATTTTGTAACCTGGGATGCTGTTGTATTCCATGATCACTTCTAAGAGTTCTGTTGTAGAATCCATGGTGTTTTCCAGAGATAAAATCATATCATCTGCAAAGAGTGAAAGTTTGATCTCTTCTGACCCTATATGGATTGCCCTTTCTTCCCTAATTGTGATGGGTAAAACTTCCATTACAATGTTAAAGAGCAGTTGAGACAATGTGCAACCTTGCCTGGTTTCTGATATGAGAAATGATTTCAATTTAACTCCATTCAATATGATATTGGCTGTGGGTTTGCTGTAAATGGCCTCTATAGGTTTAAGAAATATTCCTTCTATACCAATTTTCTTAAGTGTTCTGATCATGCAGGGATGCTAGATATTATCAAAAGCTTTTTCTTCATCAATTGAGAGAATCATATGGTCTTCGTTTTTTAACTTGTTTATGTGCTGAAATATACTTATAGATTTACGTATATTGAACCAGCCTTGAGACCCTGGGATAAAAACGACTTGGTCATGATGTATAGTTTGTTTGATGTGTTGCTGGATTCTATTTGTTAGGATCTTGTTGAATATTTTTGCATCAGTATTCATTAGTGATATTGGTCTATAATTTTCTTTTCTTGTTGGGTCTTTTCCTGGTTTGGGGTTCAGGGTGATGTTTGCTTCATAGAACATGTTGGGTAGTATTCCTTCTTTTTCTATATTCTGAAAAAGGTTGAGTAATATAGGTACTAGTTCCTCTTTAAAGGTTTGGTAGAATTCTGATGTGAAGTCATCTGGTCCCAGGCTTTTCTTTTTAGGGAGATTTTGTATGGTTGATGCTATTTCAGAACTTGATATAGGCCTGTTCAAAATTTCCACTTGATTCTGGCTAACTCTTGGAAGGTGACATGCTTCCAAGTATTGGTCAATTTCCTTCAGATTTTCATATTTCTGATAATAAAGTTTCTTGTAATATTCATTAAGGATTTTTTTGAATTTCAAGGAGTCTGTTGTTATTTCATTTTTGTCATTTCTGATTGATGAAATTAGAGATTTTCCTCTTTTTTTTCCTGGTTTGATTAGCAAAGGTTTATCTATTTTATTGACCTTTTCAAAAAACCAGCTTTTTGATTTATCGATCTGTTGTATAATCCTTTTGTTTTCAATTTCATTTAATTCTGCTCTAATTTTGGTATTTCTTTTCTTCTACTGGGTTTGGGGTTGTAATGTTCTTCCTTTTCCAGTTGCTTGAGATGTCCCATTAAGTTGTTAACTTCCTCTCTTTCCGTTCCCTTCAGGAAGGCTTGCAGTGCTATAAATTTCCCTCTTAGGACTGCCTTTGTGGTATCCCAGAGGTTCTGATAATTCATGTCTTCATTGTCGTTTTGTTCCAAAAATTTGATAATTTCCTTCTTATTCTTGTCTCTGACCCATCTATCTTTCAGCATAAGGTTATTTAGCTTCCATGTTTTTGTATGAGTATGCAGATTCCTGTTGTTACTGAGTTCAACTTTTATTCCATGCTGGTCCGAGAAGATGAAGGGAATAATTTCTATTTTTTTTAAATTTACTGAGGTTAGACTTGTGGCCTAAGATTTGATCAATTTTGGAGTATGTTCCATGGGCTGATGAGAAGAATATGTATTCAGTTTTGTTGGGATGAAATGTTCTATAGATGTCTATTAAATCCAAATGTTGAATGGTTAAGTTTATATCTAAAATTTCTTTGCTCAGTTTCTTATTGAAGGATCTATGCAACACTACCAAAGGAGTGTTAAAATCTCCAACTATTATGGACCTGGAGGAAATCAAGTTGCTCGTGTCTGTTAGAGTTTCTCTTATAAATTGAGGTGCATTCTGGTTGGGTGCATAACTATTAATAATTGAAATCTCATCATATTGAGTATTACCTGTAACATATATGAAGTGACCATTCTTATCCTTCCTTACTTCTGTTGGTTTAAAGCCTATTGTATCTGCAAATAGAATTGCAATACCTGATTTTTTCAGATTTCCATTTGCCTGAAATATAGACAATCATCTCTTCACCCTCAGTCTGTATTTCTCTTTAAGGTAAGATGAGATTCTTGTATGCAGCCGATATCTGGCCTGAGTTTTGTATTCAGTCAGCCAACCTGTGCCTCTTTAGAGGACAATTTAAGCCATTCACATTAATGGAGAATATTGATAAGCCTGGAAGAATTTGGGGTATTGAGTTTTTCAAAAGTCCAGTGAACAGTTTAAATTCTTTCACCGTTGTGGAAGTTGGAGTTTGATCAAACGTTTCTGAGTGAGTTTACTTCTGTGGTAGAGGATTGTGCTGGTCATTATGGAGGATAGGTCTGAGAATATCCTGGAGAGCTCGTTTAGTTATGGCAAATTTCTTCAACATATGTGTGTCATTAAGGTATTTAATTTCTCCATCATAAATGAAAATCAGTTTAGCTGGATACAGGATCCTGGGTTGAAAGTTATTTTGTTTTAGGAGATTAAAAGTCAATGACCACCCTTTCTGGCTTTAAAGGTTTCATCAGAGAGATCTGTAGTCACTCTAATATTCTTCCCTTTGTAGCTTATGGTTTTCTTAAGTCTGGCTGCTTTCAGAATTTTCTCCTTCATATTAACTTTAGTGAAGGTAAATTCAGAATTTTCTCCTTCATATTAACTTTAGTGCCTGGGGGATGTCTCATTTGGGTTGAGTCATGCTGGGGTTCTGAAACTGTCTGCTATCTGAATTTCAGAATCTCTTGGCATGTCTGGAAAATTCTCTTTCATAATTTCATGGAGAAGATCCTCTATGCCTTGCAAAGCCACTTCATCACTTTCAGGGATTCCTATGAGGCAAATATTAGCTTTATTCAAATTATCCCAGAGCTCTCTGAGAGAATGATCCATTTTTGCTCTCCATTTCTCTTCTTCTTTGAGAGTTTGGGAGAATTCAAAAGCTTTGTCTTCAATGTCAGAAAACCTTCTGCTTGGTCCACTCTGTTACTGAGGGATTCTACTATATTTTTCAGATCTTTGAGGGCTGTAAATTCTTGTCTCAAAGTGCCAAAATCTTTGGTGATTTTGTCTTTAAATTCATTGAATTTTAGAGACAACTTTTGAATTGCTCCTGGAATTTCTAATTCTAACTTTTCTTCCATTCTTTTAATCTTGTTTGCAATTCAAATTCTGAATTTGATTTCTGACATGTTGGCCATCTGTTTATGAATGGGATCTTCAGTTGTGTCTGCCATATCTTTCCTTGGGGGGTGGGTGTTGATCTACTCTTGTTATTCATGTTACTGGAGTTTTTCCACTGATTATTTTACACCATTTGACTAAATGAGCAGATAAAGAGAAGCTGGGTTGGGGGCTCCAGGAGTAGTGATTAACCACCCCTTTGCCCAAAATCTGGGACTGGTGTCTGTACCTTTTCCCCTGGAGCTTTGCCAAGGACTCTTACAGTGCTATGGCCTGAGAAACTGGGGTCCTGCTCGGTGTGGTGGGGCTAAGTGGCTCTGTCTTGTTTTCAGCTGGTCTCTGTGCTACCCTAGTTAATCAGTTACTCTGGGTTGAAGTATCAGCTGTGGAGAAATACCAGCAATTAAGTCACCCCACCCCCCACAAGCAACAATTGGAAAAGGAAACTCAAACCTTCCCACAGCCACACACCCAGGGTACCCCTTGGATAGTCCTTGGGTGATTGGCCCAGTTCAAGATGTCCAAATCAATTGTCTTAGTCAGCCCCTGTCTCATGTGGGTGAGTTCAAAAGGTCTCTGACAACTAGATCACAGGGGTCTGGTGAGTACTCTGATATGGCTTGCTCCGGTGCTCCGTGAAGTCAGGAGGACCCACCCACCAAATAGATTAGTCTGGGAAGGTTGAGACACCTCTATTACACCCTACCTTGCACCTCTGTCACACCCAGTCACTGATAACCCTGCATGGCTGTGACCCAGTTGCCTCTAATGAGCAGATATTCCAGGGGGTTGCACCTGCCTGAATCACAGGGAGATCTATGTTTCCTCAGCCAGGCTGCTGCTCTCTACCACTATCTGGCAGGGGGAGGTGAGGCCCAAAAACCTTGGGTGCTTAATGGAGGCTGGGGGTATTCACTCAGTTCCAGCCCCACCCCTGATTGATGTTATTGACAGAACAGAACAACTTTGCAGAATTTGTTTCTGTCACAGGTATATTCCCCTGCAGAACAGACACTGAGTTCACTGTGACTCAGGCCTTGTCTGTGCTGCTGCCCGGTCTCGGCTGCAGTTTGTATTGGAGCGGCACGGTTAGCTGTCAGTTCCAGCCTCTGCCTACCTTCCTTTGCCTAGGCTGATGATTTCCCTGAGGGCTGGGTGCATCTTAGGCTCAGTAAAGTGGTCCTCTGGGTCAGTCCCACCCTGGGAATCTGCCAGTCTGCTTGTGTGTATTCTAGTCCCCCTGTTCGGCCCAGGTCAGTACCGCCTGAGGCAAACCCTTTACTCATGGGGCCTGCATTTCTGTCCTAGATTTGTTCCACCAGTGGCTGCCACCAGAGAAGATGCCCAGCCTCCTCTGGTTGCCCAGAGAGACAGGAGGTGTGACTCTGGAATATCCAGGGGTGAGCCCTATTGTTGCTGCTGTGGCTGCTGCTCTGTGCCTCGGGGCACTGCTGCTCCTGTATGGTTCCCTCTCAGCTGACCATCCTCTCCTTACTCCCGTGCTGCAGATTCAGCACTGACCAGCAGCAGTCTACACCTCTTGAGAAAATACCCAAGAATCTGGACACCTGGGGGACAGGTTTCCAGACCTCAGAGTGAGAGTGGAAGGGAATGCTGGGAGTTCAGAATTGCAGGTAGACAATATATGCAGTTTTATGCCTGGCAGGAGAGCACCATGGCACCCTGGTAGGGGAAGTAGGTCCAGTTTTTAGAGGGTCTCTCCCGTGGAATATAATGAGAGGACTTTTTTGCTCACTTGTTTGTATGGAGTACTGCGAGCCATTCTCAGGGGGGAGAGGACTCCCATCTGCTTGGCAATGGATTTTGTACCTTTTGTTTTATCCTTGGGGTCATAGCTTGCCTCAGCAGGGTTGATGTGTGTTCTTCAACCTTCTCTCTTGGCTCAGCTCTAATCCACCAGGTTACTTGCTAAACTTCTGTCCTTTAACTCTCCTTCTGGTTGGGAGCCTCTATGGAAAGTTGACTTCAGTCAGCCATCTTGCCTCCGCCCCCCCCAATCTGTATGTTTTAACCGGAATATTTAATCTGTATGTGTTCAAAGTTAATATTGCTGAGTAAGATTCTGTTTCTTGTTATGTCAGTTTCCATCTAATTACTTAGTATTTACAATTGTCAAATTGTTTTATTAGACATGTGAATTTAATGCTTTCATGTATTTTTATGATATCTAGTATTGACCTTTCATATCCATGTTTAGGATTTCCTTGAGCAATTCTCGTAAAGCCAGTCCAGTGGTTATGAAGTCTCCTAACATGTCTGTGAAAGATTTTATTTCTCCTTTCATGAAGCTTAGTTTAGCAGGGTGTGAAATATTTGACTGACAGTTCTTTTCTTTGGGAATATTGAAAATAGAACCCTAACCTTTCCTGGATTATATGGTTTCTGCTGAGAAATCTATTGTTAATCCAGATGAGTTTTTATCTATAGGTTATCTTCAAACTCAGAAATTCTTTCTTTGGCTTGATCTGTTCTGTTGTTAGACCTTTCAATTTCATTGTCTGATATCTTCAATGAGCCTTTCCTTTTCAGGAAAGTATAATCTATCTGTTTGGAGTATTACCTATCTCTTTGGAAAATTTTTCATTTGGGTCCTGGATATTTTTTCTGATTTTGTGTGTGTGTGTGTGTGTGTGTGTGTGTGTGTGTTTGCAACTTTCTCTTGGATCTTAATGAGCTTCCCTACAACCTCTATTTTTAATTTCATATCTGTCATTTCAGAATTTTTATTTGGTTGCAATTCATTGCTAGAGTTCTGATGTGATCCTTTTGGCTGATACTTTACACTCTGTTTTTTTATACTGCCAAAATTCTTATTTGGATTTCTTCTTAGCTGAAGAAGTTGTCATTTCTTATTTTTGTGTTTAGTTTTGTTCAGATGGGACTTTCTTTTTGCCTCTTAAGATTGTGACTGTAGCATATATTGGATAGGAACTTTTGGCTTTACTTAAGCTTACTTTTATGGGCTGAAAGCTCTAGATGTGTTCTTTGGTTATAGATAGCCTTAGTGGAGTTTTCTCAAATTCCAGTTATTTGTAAGTTGCAGTAGTGTTGTAATAGGGATGTGAGGAGGTTGCTTGCCTCTTGCTGAGAAGGGGAAATGGATATCTCCAGAAGCTTGTCTTGTTTCCCAGAGCTGTAGACTTCTATCAAAATGAATTATATTGAATCATTCAGTTCACCATCCATGTTAGTAGGCGGCAATTGTGTGTAAGAGTTAGCCATGTGCTGTACAATTGTGTTAGCAAATGTTTTATGGGATGTCCAAATTGACCTCACAACCAATAGACGGCACCAGCAGGTGAGGACCAGCTGTGGTGGTGTTCATGAGATTTATGCTTGGCCTTAGTTAATCAGGAGAAGTACTCAGATGTTGCAGGTGTGGGTGGGGCCTTGGAACTCCCAGGGGTCCCTGTGTATGATCTGCTACCATTAAGGGTATAAAGCCTGCATCTAGGCTCCTAAAGGCAGTGCAAGTACCAAGCCCAGTAGGGGTTAGGCAAAATTTCCCAGATGGCTGGGGTAAGCTTCCAGTGAGGGATGGAGGTGTCTCTTCAAGCCAAAAAACCTGCAAGGGGAGTTGGAGAGTCCAGATTCCACAACCCAAACAGACAGTATTGCCACCTTCTTAGCTCCCACTACCCTGAAATGCAGATCTTCCCCCCCCCGTCTTGTCCTATCACCTGCATGCAGCAGGCTAGGTCATCTAGGCTAGTCCCAATCAGTGTGAATTCAGGTCCCCAAACTATTCTAGGTGTTGAACCTTCCTGCATGGGACAGAAGCTGAGACGTTTAGGCTTAGACCATATCCTTTCCAGGCTCTACTCTGCAGCACAAACACCATGCCACACTCTCCTCTCATCTCTGACCAAGGGAGTACTTTAAAGCTCAGATCTCAAATCTCACCCTCAAGCCCCCAAATGTGACTTCTCCTCAGCATCCCTGAATTCAAGTACCGACTGTGATAAAGAGGGAAGGATTGGTCTAAGGCAGCTGGGGGAGCATTCAGCAGGTCAATGGCAGATGCCTATAGGGTTGCTCATGTGCAAAGTATGCCTCTGTCAGTGGGGGCAGTCAGGCAGGCAGCCCTTGGGGAGGCTGACAGGTATGGGGGACGGGTTTTGAATGTCCTTTACTGAGTCTTTACCAGCGTGTCTTTAACATGCTGGAGTTAAAAGGCAACCTGTGATGGACTATAGCCTAAACTCTTAAGATGTTTGCTCTTTGTTGGGAGATGACATATACTTAACAACAACAACAACAACAAAAAAAAATCAGCAGGAAAAGCTAATGACTTAGATATGTCAGATGTGTGTCTTGGTATAATGGACATTAATACCATTGAAAATAATCTTTCAATTTGGCAAAAACTGGGAAGGTTTTTGCTTGGAGGAAAACATTTTAAGTGAAAGGGTAAAAGATACCTGCAAAGGCACAATGCTGCGAAGCTTTCTGAGGTAGCAGGGATAAAGTTTTATGAAAAACTAAGGACATCGTTTAAGACAATCAAGAGTGTTTTGTGTATCTGCAATGCTCCTGGAAACTTGTAAATATTATCTTGCATGAAATAAACTAATAACTGTTAGGGCTATTTTCATTTTTGTTGGCTCATGAAGCTGAGGCTCAAGAAAAGAGAACATATTTGCCATGAGATTTCCAAGTCCAGGGTCAGTACTTTTTCCATGAAAATGCAGCGGTCTTACTTCGTGTGACTTTGGGCTGAAAATGTAGCATATTTCTGAACACCTGGTTTGATTGCTTCTTCTTCATCGTGTTGGTGACAGAGAGATTCCCACCCTCCAGGCACACTACAGTCAACACTGGACAAATGAGATTGATAACACTTTATTAATCACATCTACTTGCAGCCTAGGGGAGGAGACACGCTTCTGAGGCTTGGCCACGTGGAGCTTGCTCCTGAGGAGAAGGGGCAGTGGGAGGCTGGCTTTGTACCATTTAAGAGGGCGAGGTGTTCCCTGGTTTCTGTGGGAGCATATGATTATCTACTTCGAAAAATTCTGCAGGCTCACAGGGAACTGTTCAAGGATAAACAGGAATTTCTTTTGGTTCATTTGATGTGGAGGGTTGTTCACCTAAGGGACCACATATGCAGGAGCAAAGTGGGGGAAATTAGGCTGTTTGAAACCATCCTGGATTCAGGGAACAAGGCAGTACATAATATTAATTTTAGACATTTCACCACACCCTTATGTGACAATAGGCTAGATTCATCTTTTTATACTCCTCAAAAAGGGGTTTAATTTTTTGTGAAGGTGGGAGCTCTTAACTGTTACTATTGTTAGTCTCCTGTCACATTTCCTTTACTTCTCATTCTCTTAGCATTTTTTGTTTATTTTTAGATGCTTTTTCTTTTTTTATGTCTTTTTAAAAATTTCAGGTTAATATGAGGGTACAAATGTTTAGATTACATTGTTTTTTGTTTCTAAGGCAAAATCCAAGTTATTTGAGTCCACCACCCAAAAGGCGTACTGAACACTCCCATATTGTGCACATTAGGTGAGATCCCACAAATCACCTTCCCTCCTCCCCACTGGCCCCATCCTTCTTACTTCTGCTCTTCTTTTGGTTTCATTTTGGTATTTAGTATATCTGATACTTATTTTTCCATTCTTGTGATACTTTACTAAGAAGAATGTGTTTCAGCTCTCTCCAGGGAAACATAAAGTATGTAAAGTCTCCATCTTTTCTTATGGCTGAATAGTACTCCATCATATATATATGTATACACACACACACACACACACACACACACCACCACCATTTATTAATCCATTCATGAGTTGATGGGCAGTTGAGTTGTTTCTAGGTCTTGGCAGTTGTAAGTTGAGCTACAGTGCACATTCTGGTGCAAATGTCCTTGGAGTAAAATGACTTTTTCTTCTGGGAGGATACCTAGTAATGGGATTATGGGATCCAATGAAAGGTCTACTTTTAGTTTTTGAGAATTCTTCATACTTCTTTCCATAGAGCTTGTATTAGTTTTAAAATACCACCAGCAGTGCAAAAGTATTCCCTTCTCTCCAAGTTCAAAGTGTTTTTTTCTTATTAGCGACTCCCAAAAAAGGTCATAGGAGAAAGAGGCCTCTTTAGTCATCTTATTTACTGCTGTGTACCCGTGACCTATGAAGGTTTCTGGCACACAATAGATGCTCCATGAATTTTGTCAAATAGAACAAGGCACTTAGCTTTCTTACAAATTATAGAACTGAAAGTATTTTTATTTGACTGTTGAGGATGTTCTCAACCAGATTAATACAATAAATGTGCATCTAAAAATTTTCCGTGCCAGCATTTGTTCTTGAAATAACAGTTTCTACCATTAAATAAATTACAGTCTCAAAGGAGAGGGAAATTAGTGAAAACGCAGATATAATATTTGTGACAATAGCTAAGACAAAAATGAACAAAAGAGTTTAGAGGCCTTAACAGGGGAGGTTCTACTTGAATAATCAGGAAGGAAGTCATTCTTTTTCTTTTTTTCCATCTAAATTCTTTTTTTTTCATCTCAATTTCTCTTAGCCTCTTCTTCCTGTTTTCTGTACTTCTTAAAGATAGGAAATAACAATAAAGATGCTGTGTATATCTTAAGTCTTTTGTAGTGGAATTTAAGGCAAAGGATCAAATTGAAAACATTATTTTTTTAACATTTAAATGGTTTTTGCCCACATAATAAATGAGGAAGAAAATTAAAACAAAACAAAATAAGTAATGAGATGTGTGTCTAGCACATATGTTTACTACCTATTTCATTTATATCTGTTGTACTTTGTCAGATACATTTGTCGGTCAGTCAGAATGGGTCCTTTGGGGTAGAGCATTGCTAAATACCTTCCTCTCATCCCAGAGAGCTGAAAATATTTTTCTCATCTGTCTCCGTGCACTTTCCAGAGGTCTGTGTTTACAAATAGAGTGTGGAGACTGATATCCTGTTTAGTACAATTCCAGTTCCTTTATAGCCTTATTTATACCCTCCAGCAATACAGACCAGGCCAGAATCATCACCAAAAGGTGGGTTTATGTTCTCATATGTATCCCTGGTTTCCCCTGTTTGAAAATTTAAGCAGGAAATTTATAGGAGTTAAGTCAAAGTGCCCTACAGGGAGTCTTAACGTTCTTCATAGAGCGATAGAAACATATTGAGGCTGTGTTCCTTCTGTTTGAAGGCAATCTTGGGATTTTACTGTTTTGTAAATTAAAGAAACGGATTGATATCGTAAATTTATCCTGGAATTCAATAAAGACTATCAAAGACTGATAGCTACAAAAGAAGCGTCCTATAAGAGAGGTTGTATACTGACCTGAAATATAAACTGTAAATTTTTCCCATGCGTTAAAAATACATCGACTAGATTAGTATCAGCTGTATTAACCTGTATTCGATGGCAAAATTATAATTCTAATTGGATATGGATCCATTTCCTTTGCATATTTTGAGCATGGCATTTGAGAATGGAGTATACATTTAAAGTCCTTTAAAACATCAAGTGATTCAAAGAATGGGAAGATTTGGGTTATTTTTGTATGCTTGAGAGCCACTCTTTTTTGATATAATTCTTGTTGTTATTGCCCTTAGGTAAGAAGGAAGTTGTGTAGGAAAAACCAGAGAGGCCAGCTAGGTGGTAGTAGACTTTGAAGCCACAAAATTGATCATATACTTTTCAAAGAGAAATATATCCTTGAATTTTTTTGCTTCCATACTTTTTTTAACACATGTTCTGAATCAGAATCGGAGATCAGGTCTTTCTCCCTAACCCGCACTAACCCTCACCGCTTATTCACTTGCTTCCTGCTGTCTGTCTGTCTTTCTTTCCTTTAATTTTCTACCATGTGCCCTAGTGATTGCTACTGGATAAGGACTAACTTTGAAATTATCAAAACACACCTTTAAACTTTTATTACCTGCTCTGACTTTTATACATGAACTATCCGCACCTTTATGTCTTTAGCAACTACTTGCTCCCATCAAAACTCCTTTCATGTAAATGAATACTACTATTGTTTTGTGAATTTTTTCTTTCAAACCCCAAATAAGAGATAGCTCTTTTCTTCAAGGTTAATTTTGGGAGCTATATGATTTTGGCCTGCACATTATTCTTTCATGCCCTCTAATGGCAGTCTGAGGAAACACCTGCTGGAAACAATTTCAAGAAATTATTAAACTTATAAAAGTAAGCAACAGATCATTCAAAGACTTGAATACAGATATTTTTCAAATGCCAGATATTCTTGATATCAAAGAAAAACGATATAGTTGTTCATTTACTAAACCTTGATGAGAAGATCTTTACTTAGTTGGCTATAATTTTAAAGGAATTTCTTTATTTGGATGATTATCTTAAAAATTGTATTTCTAGTTGATTTTAAAATTCTTATGTGATTCTCTTAGGCCGATAAATATTTTCTAGCATGTTAGTTTGCTTTGGAATTAGGAAATATACCAGTAGGTATATCCACACACAAATATCCCATCTTTACAAATGTGCCTTGTGTTTATTAGTAGGAATGAATGGGGATAAGGAACGAGAAGACTCAAAGTTGCTTCTTCTATGGTTTTATTTTTACATAATTTCATTAAATGGTGTTACAGAATGAATAAGGGCTGTGCTACCAAAACACCATCACTGTTCAATTTCAGCCTGGTTGTGTTCAGAGAACAGTTCGTGAAGGTAGCCTGGGTCTCAAACATTGTGAGTCCTCACAGAAGGTCCACTTTCAAGGATAAAAGAGCTTGAGGAGGGAAGGGGAGAAAGAGGGGAAGGGAGAAGGGTGGGTTGATGGAGGGTTAGGAGGGGAACCACACCGATGGAGCACATTGCAAGTACAAGTTGGATCTATCAGGTGTAGAACACAAATGTTTTAATGCTGTAATTGGGTAAATGAGGTGAAGGCTATGTTAATTAGTAGGATGTAAGCACTCCAATTTGTACAAATAATCAACACATCGAATCCCATAATGGCATAAATGTATTTATGATCTATGTACAAATGACTTAATAAGGAAAAATAATTAAAAAAAAAAAAAGAGCTCGAGGAGAAACTTCACTACATTCTAAAATGATCTGACATCAGGTGGCTCCAGCCATGTATCCTAAGTGTTTTTTTTTTTTTTTTTATCATTTTTTCTTTTTGCTCCTCATTTTTGCAGTTCTTTTCATCCATTTGTCTCTCCAGCTCGAGACCGTTGCCGTATACCCAGCTGCAGTTGTTCTGACTCGAGGCCAGAATGGAGGCTTTGTTCTGGAAGGTATCAGGAAACAAGAATGAAGGCATCTGCCTGGTAATTAGAAAAGAACTTTTCCTTTCTGTATGTGTTGCCTTATGAGTCTTTCTTGATTATCCCCCCCCAAATTTTACTGTTTCTTTAAAACATTAGTAAAAAATTTTCTTGCCTAAACTAGAATAGAATTTTCTTGCCTAAACTAGAATAGAATTTTCTTGCCTAAACTAGAATAGAATTGAATACATTGGGTACGAGTTTCTTGGTAAACTAGAATAATCCTCATAGGCATTAATAAAAGTAAAAAATATTAGGAATGCACCATAAAGAGGTATCTTTATAAAAATTTTTGTCTCCTTACAAAAGTGTAAAACTTCGGTGAATATGATGATACTATGGCAAATACTGGAGCAGTCTCCAGAATTATGTGTGGATACAAATTAAGCTGAAAACAAGAGATCTTTGAACCAAGGGCTGTGATGCTAATTACAATAGCTACTATTTATCAAACACCTACAATGTAGCAGCTTTACAGAGCAAACCTCTAGTCTAGACCTGAACCCTGCAAAATGAAGCAGCTGGTCTCATTGGACTTATGAAACCACAGAGGCTCAAAACCATGGAGTGACTCACACAGGATCAGAATGCTGGTAGATATGAGAGCTGAGCTGTTCTAACTCTACTGTGACCTCAGTGAAAATGTTGTGGGCAAGGCCAGAATAGGGCTGGCTTTGATTCTCTATCTTCTCCCTATTTTGTATCTTGACTTTTAAATTGTCTTCCTCTACAGCTTTAAACTTATGCTTGAGATAATAGGCAATTATAGTCAGAAAGCTTAACAAATTGATTTTGGGGTTAGATCTGGGTTAGAATTTAAGCCCTGCTACTCCATGACCGTGAGATATTCAGCGAATCAAGTAATCTCTTACTATACATAGAAAGAGGTGAAAATAGTAACGATTTCATATGAGTCTTATGAAGCTTAAATATGATAGACTGTTTAGCTCATGACAAACCCCTTATAAATGAGGGCTATCATTTTTCTTGATATTACTGAATTCCATTGTTTTATTCGAAGGATTAATGAATATACTTTAAAACTAGGAAATAAAAATCCATATCATCTTAGAATATGATGATTTAACCATTTCTTTGTAACTGCAGGTATCATCACAGGCAACATTTTATCCCATTTCACCAAGGAATAAATGAAAGCTCAAACATATGTTTTCCTCCATATTAAAAAATTAAACCTAAGGTTTTTATTTTGATTTATATTTTTAGGTATGTACTGTTATTTTCAAAAATATTCCAATAATCTACTGTTTACCTAATTAAATGTAGTTTTTAAAAGTAGATATTTAATGCAACTAAATCTCTAGGCCTAAAATGAAGCTTCTTCATCCCTGATATCTGAGATACATGTTATTATACTGGTTTAAAGCATTTGAAGACAGCTAAGTGTTTTCTGAACATAATTTAGGGGAGAAACTCTGAGGACAATAGAGAGGTGCTAGACATGATACACTAACCAATTTAAATATATAATTATCTTGTAAGAATCTCACGACAACCGTATGTTGTGTAGGTATGATTTTTTAATCACTCACTTTATCAATTAGAACCTGAGATTTGAGGGCAGGTATATAACTTGCTCAATGTCATACAGCTAGTCACAGATGTCCACTTCCAAAGTCAATCCTAAATGTCTTTCCTGTGGCCTCCTTATTGCTTCATGAAGCCGTTTCCAATTTAAAAGTAACCACTCCCCCAAACAAGCATGAAATAGAGGAGATGAGAAAACTCAACCTAGCTCAGCTGAGTGAACAAAGGGACTCTGAACATGAAACTCTCTAATCTTTTGCACTCAGCTAACCTTCATCCCACATTCATGCTTCCTAAAAAATAATTCATTCAAAGGAATGGTCTTGTTAAATTAACAATCTTTAAGCAACAGAGGATTGACAAAGAACATGCTGAATTATTTTCTCCTTTTGCATTTGTGTGTGTTCCCGAGGGCACTCAGAATGACATTGCTGTTGTTGTAAGTGGGCTTGCATATTGCCTAGGGTAGGTTACCATAATATCACCCCCTAATTTGAACAAATTACATTTTTTTTTCATTTTATGTCTGAAAAGAGGAGTAATAGATATCTTACTGCTACCCATTTTAAGTAGGCAGCTGTCCTATTGATTCCTCCTGGATGACCTTGCTAACTTCAATGGTGATATCAGAATAAAAGAATTTAGCTGTTCTTAAGGCAGAATGGTATATGTCTTCTTTATCCTCCAGCCATGCAGAACCCCAAGCATTTTTCATAATGTATATGGTTTCTCCATTTGAGTCATTCTCTTATCTTCGACTACCTTGTAGCACTTCCCCAATGGGGCTTCAGTTTGCTATCTCAGCAAGTTAACTGGAAAACTTACAAACTGTTTAAAATTGTGAGGCCACTTGGGTCTTTCCTCTACGTGATGAAAATGATAAAACATGGCATTCTGTCGATTTCTGGCACTATTTAATTTTTTTGTATTACAACAGAAAATGAGTCTTACAAATAAAATGGCCCTGATCTTAGAATACAAGATTTTAAATTTATATTTGAAAGTCAAAGAATGAGTTTACTTGCATTTTAATCTGGGTTTAAGAAAAACTATTATTAACATTAGGAAACTTACAGGGAAGAAGAACAAAACAATAAACGTGCCCAGACCTGGTTCTTCTGTATGATCATTTTGGAAAGTAATTTGTCCCTCTGAGTCTTAGTTTTTTTGTTTATAAAATGGCAATAATATTGCTCACTTTTTACCTTTTTTTTCTTCTCATTGAGGGTACAAAGAATTAGGTTACACTGATTGCATTTGTTAGGTAAAGTCCCTCTTGTAATTGTGTCCCCACCCCCCATGAGGTGCTCCTTGCAGCCTAACTCCCCACCCTCTTCTCTACTCCCCGCTGCCTCTTTCTCCTCTCACCCTTGAATTGATTTGAGTTTTTCTCTTATGAGGGTATATATTAGATCATCTACTGGCTTCATATTAGAATTGAGTACATTGGGTACTTGCTTCTCCATTCTTGGGATACTTTGCTAAGAAGAATGTGTTCCAACTCTACCCAGGCAAATATGAAAGATGTAAAGTCTCCATCTTTCCAAATGGCAGAATAGTATTCCATGCTATTCATATACCACAGCTTGATAATGCCCACCTTCTTATTTCACAAGGTTCTTATGATAGTCAAATGAAATATAGTGTAAAATACACTATAATTTATAATTCTGTAGAAGTGTAAAATACTGTTATTTTGTGACAGCATTTTACATCTGCTTTAAAAATGCCAGTAACTTTACTACGTCTAGTTAACAATACGAGTTAACAAACATGGATTGAACCTCAATTAAATGAGCGGCGTGATTCTAAATATCTAGAAGAGCTTACCAGTTTCCATGTGCTGACTACCAGGGCCATGGGGCAGGTCCTAGGGTGGCCAGAAACTGGGCCAGGAGCAACATCAGAACTTTACTGAAGTGTGCTCTGCAAATTCTAGTATTTTCTATGTGTATCATGATGTGGGAAAATTTGGAGGCTCTGTCATGATAATTAAAAATCAAAAGTTTGTAGAGCCCCTACTTTTTTTTTGAGTCAGAGTCTTACTCTATCACCCTGGTAGAGTACCATGGATTCACCATAGCTCACAGGTCCTGGGCTCAAGCAATTCTCTTGACTCAGACTCCTGAGTAGCTGGGACAACAGGTGCCCGCTACAACGCCTGACTCATTTTTCTGTTTCTGGTGGAGACTGGGTCTTGTTCTTGCTCAGTCTGGTCTCAATCTCCTGAGCTCAAGGGATCACCAGCCTCAGCCTCCTAGAGTGGTAGGATAACAGGCGTGAGCCACCCCACCCAGCCTCAGTTCCTATTTTTTTTTTTTTTTGGAAGGTTATCATCTAGTATAGCAGCAGACTGGGTACCTCAAATGACTTACACACTATTAACAAAGTGCAATATTGCATTCACAAAGCTAATATGCTATTCAGATACCACATTGATGGAAAGGTTCAAATTGGTGGGTAAAATGAACTTAAAGAGTTTGCTCTAAGCAGGACGTGGGCATGAACTGGATAGACCAGGACACGGTCGATGCCCAGAGTTAAAGATCAGTAAGAAAAAGTACATAAGAGAAGAGAGTAGTGTTGTCTTGCTGCTTTGAATGGTTCGAGTTAGGCTGCCCTGGGAGATGGCCAAACAGTTACCTGTGATCACTTGAGAGAAAGCTGTACATGTGAAATAGAAGAGGGTAGGTTTGTCAGCTGAATTCAGTTTCCTCTTGCTGCTGTAACACATTGCCACACATTTGGTAGCTTGAAACAATTCAAATTTATTAAAGTTCTAGAGGTCTGAAATCTGAAATCTAAAATGGGTTGACACGGCTGCATTTCTTCTGGAGGCTCTAAGAGAGAGAGAGAATCCATTTCCTGGTCTTTCAAAGTTTCCAGATTCCACCAGCATTTCTTTCTTCCTTTCTTGCATCACTTGGATACCTGATGGCAGAGTCACCACATCTCTCTCTCTGCTCCTGTTGTCTTAATTCCTCCTCTCCAGCTCTGACTCTGGTAATCACTCACAGTCACACCCTCAGGCTCAGGAAATGTCTTCACAAAAAGTATTTCGTATCTGACCAGATACACTGTAAGCAATCTGAATACAAAATTTTATCTATTTTAGTCTCTACCGTATTGTATTGCCTAACGAAATGTCAGGCACATAGTATATTTAGAGTAATTTAATGAAATAATCGTATGCAAGTAATTAGCCTCCCTACGGCACGAAGACATGCTATGTAAATACTCACCAGCTAGAGTAAGTACATTTTGTCGGATAGATGATTTGCCTGAATTATTTTAGGAAATAAGGCAGCAAAAATGATGACTAGATCCTGACAACTGGAGCTCACCATCATGCCCTCTGTTCTGTGCCTTATGTGTAACTCTCAGATTTTATCATTAATCTACTTAACAGCTTCGCACATGTGAACCATAAGCTCCTCAGATTAGCCCTGCTTCCTCTCCTCCTCCTCCTGCTCATTTTCCTCTTTCCCTCTCTCCTCTTCTGCATCCCTCTTCCTTTTCTTTCTCCTTCTTCTTCCATGTTCAGTGCCTAATACAATTGTATTAATTATAAAACTGTATAATGTAACATAATTACACAGCTTTCTTACAGATAATCAACAACCGAGTATAAAATACAGTGGAAGAAAAAAAATCCCATTTATATTAGAAAAAATGAAACTGGAGATGAATCTAACTGTTCATTTTAGGATGCATATCTTAAAAACGTTTCATTGCGTACACTACAAAAATGTTCCAAGAAAATTAAGTTTCTAGTTCTGGCTAAATTAATATAAGAATTTAAGGGATTTCCGAGCACATTTTCCATATTATTATTGTTAAAATTTGGCGAGATGTTTTAAAAGTTTATCTCAAAGTATATTGACAGGAGAGGAACCAATTTTTCTTTTAAAGCTTCAGTGGATATTTAGATTATCAGATATTAACAAATAGCATAATGAGTTTAAAACAATATGGTTCTGATACTGGAGGTACAAATGGGACAGAATGGAGATTCCAAAAAATGGATGTGTATGTGCGTGTTTATATTGTACATATCATTTTAAATTAGTAAAGGAAGGCTAGATTACTGACAAAACAGTGTGACAGGACAAAAATGAGGTTTCTGTCATCTATCATAACAAAAAATGTAGATGATCATATTCTGGAAACTAAAAGACATAAGCTGGTAAAGAATTACATAGTAATTCTAGTACTGTAGTGAAAAAGCAATTAGAAGCAGGACATAGATATAGAAAAGCATTTATGAAGAAGTAATAGATTAGATTATGAAATGAGAAAGGAGAAAAGGTATTAACTTTGGAGGGAATATGTTTAGTTCACCCACTTTAGCTTTCCCAGATCATCAAAGAAGATCATAACTGCCAACCAAATCGCCCTCCCCATATATTCCTCTTTCAGAGAAGTTGCCGATTTCTTTTTGGAATAGTCAACACACATAAAAATATTGAGGGGAAGAGAGAGAGAGGAAAGTGAGGAAAGAGAGTTATTTTTTTAAATTTCCAATTAACATAAGGGTACATATGGTCCGATTACTTAGTTTGCATTTGTTAGATAAAGTCCAAGTGGTGGCTGAGCCCTTCACCCCAAAGGTGTGCCATATACCTCAACTAACCAGTGGAGAGAAAGAATTGGTGGACAGGAAAGGGGAGGGGAGGAAAGAGGAGAGACAAGAGAGGGGAAGGGAGTAAGGAGAGAAAAATTCAAGCTCAGTCACGAGGGCTGTGAAGCAATATATGTTTAAAGGTTGACAGGGAGCATCACTAGAGTGACTGACAAATTTAAATTTTATTTATTGTGCAAAAGGCCTAAGGATCTAGCAGAGAGAGTTACAATCCATCCACAGAAACATGTTTTTGTGCAGGGGGGTAGATACCTAAAGACATGTGTCATCTCAGAGTGTAAGGAAAAGACAGAAGAGTATGAAAACTGTGTGTCACCACTTAGTAGCCCTGCCATACGAACTAACCTACATTCTGCCAAATGAACTAATCTCCTAACCACTCCTCATAGTTGGTGTGTTCCATTTCACGTAGCCTTGATACTCATTTCATACACTTTCTGTTTGCATGAAAATATGACAGCATGAAATGCTTTGCCCATAAGACCCATATTATTTTGAAGATGGCCCTATAGATAAATCCTTTCTTTCAGGTAGAATTAAGCACAGATGGAGCAAAATAAGTCCTAAAAGGCTTACAAAATTAGTGAGCTCCCCAGAACTTGCTATTCGTTTTCAAACTGTGTAAACATGATATACCAAATGAAATCCAAAGGCCAAAGACTCATCTCAATGGAATCTGTGGTTTTAGACTCATGAAACCCAGTTAGATGAAATTTACATTTCCCACAGCTGTGCCCCAAACTTCCCATGGTAAGAATCTTTATGTCACTGCAGACAGCTTAGTGAATACATCTGTTTAGTTTGTAGCTCTCGTCAGTTCTGGCAGCAGAGGAAAGAATTAAGATAAACCTATTAGACTAGAGTTACATGATAATAAATCAAAACAATCATTTAAAAGCTGAATTTTGAAACACAGGTAGAATGTAAGTAAGTGTGATGATGCTGAGTTTAATGAATATTTAGAAGGGTGAATACTGAGCAAGTACATTCTTCATAAAATGATTCCTTAATTATGGCAACTATTGGAATAACAGCAATCTAATCCTATCCATGTCTCATATTTGTAGAAAAATTTTACAAAGGGCTTATCTGTGGGAAAAGGTGATGTGTAAGTGTTAGTTAAATATAATTAGAGAAAAAAAATCAAAGATTTAAGAACTCATAGCACTGTTTTTAGGAGAATAACAGAGATTTGTTTTAGTCATTAATATCTAATGTAAGTGTTATCTTGAAATGGGTTATTCCAATTGCTGGAGCTAGTAGACAATTCTTAAAAGCAAATTTAAGTCTTCCTGGACATATTTTTGATTGCTATGTGACGTAACAGAACTACTTCTTTCCACAAGTCACCTAATCTCCATAAGCCTCAGTGTTTGCTTTTATTGAATAAAAGTATACACTAAATTCTCTCTAACATTCTTCTCATCTTTAAATTTGAATAATTTCAGTGGTTTGGGGGGTAATTAGAGGATGTCATATAGCTTATTTTTGCTGTTATCAGGCAAATAAAACAAAGGAAAACACAAGTCTAGGAGTTCGGTGAGGACACCTATGGAATGTGGCTCATTTAAAACACACACACACACACACACACACACACGCACTCACAGGATTCCTATTAGCATAGTGAAATTCTAAGGCACACCTTTGTCCCACATTTTAACATTTATAACTTTTTGATTGCATGTGCTAGAATGCCACAATTCAATCTCTAGCAGACTTTTTCTCTTACAGTTATATAATATAATGGTTCAACTTATGCCTTATAGAGCCTTAGGATTGATGAAATTCAGAATATGTCAGGCAGTTTGCTTTTTACTAAGGATACCTGCTCTCTGCTCTGTAAATCTCCCATTCTAAACATAGGCAGCAGGTACTTGAAGAATGTCATTGTTTTCAACATTGTTTTGTTATAACGTTGATGAAAAAAAAAAATGGCTGGGATCACTACTGTGAAGAGTTTGCACATTGTCACCATGCCCGCATGGGTTTTCTTTGGGCACCCTAGTTTCTTCTCATATCACAATGATGTGCATGTTAGTTGAACTGGAGGGTCTAAATTGCGCCAGTTTGAGTGGGCATGAGTGTGTGCGAGAGTGGGTTCTGCAATGGAATGGCGTCCTGTTCAGAGTTGCTTCCCATATGGTGTCCTGAACTGGTGAGATACGCTTTGGATACCTGTGCCCTTGAACTAAAATGTTGAGTAAATAATGATCTTAACTTGTTTTTAATTAATCTTTCTTAAGTGTATATCTCATGTTTGTTTCAATATTTAATATTAAAATTGTTTTTCTCTTTTTTTACAACTGTGGTGATGTTTTTGTGAACAGAAATATGTCATAAGAACTTAACTCTCATTTACATCAATTTGTAATGTGCTAGAACTGTTTTTCTTATTCCTCATTTAACATCAAGTTAAAGTTTTCGAGAACCTATTAATAACATTAAGTGAGAACTTTGTGTAATCACACGAAGTGCTAAAATCGCAACAGTGTTTTACATGCCGTGAGCCCCATCACTATATGTGTTCTCATCTAGGACCATCCTTCCCACCATCATCCCCTATCCACTCTACACCTCCAGTATTCCTTTCACATTATGATTAGCCTCTTTGCTAAACTGTGTATGTTTTAAGGCAATGGAAGGATTTTAATATGTTGTTTCTGGAATAATATGCTATGCTACTGAGGTATTCATGTGGCCTGGATGAGTGAAAAATTGTGAGTGCTTTCCTTATAGGAAAATTTGCCAATAATTGAATGCTTATTATCCTACTTCTGCCCCAAATTGAGCATGAATTTTGTGGACCAATTTAATCTTCATCTGAATTTTAATTTTTCCATACTTTTTGTATTTAGTGCCTCAATCCATTGTTATCACTCTGTTACTTTTTTCTAAATTTTAAAAAGTATTACTTGGTTTTCAGACCTTTCAAAGTGGACTTGTATTCAGAAACAAGATACGCTTTATTATGAGGCTAAAGGCAAAATTATACTTTGATTTATATATATCAAAGGAACCACAGCCACAGCATGAGCTTTACTCCAGTTACAACCAGAGCCCTTCTGCTTGGCACAGTGAAGGTGACTTGCTCTTGCTATTGCAAAGGTTAGAAAAGCCGAAATAGATAGACACGAGGAAGCAAGAGCAGAGGATGGAAAGAGTGTAGGGGACGTTTCAGGCAAGTGAAGTAGTAGGCAATCAAAGCTTAGTACTTAGAGTGGAGAAGAAAAAGAGTTGACCCTCAGGGAGAGTCCATCGATGTAGGGTCGAAGGCACTAGGCATAGTCACTCATGTACACATCTGGGCTTTATTCATCTTACAAAATAAAAATATAGCAGAAAAATTTCAAAAAGAAAAATAATCTTTGTTATATTGTTATTGTTTTATATATATATAATGTTAAATGTTTATATTTGATTCCTTTTCATTTGCTCACATAGTTTTTCATACTAGCCAAAATATATATTCCTGTGTTTACTTTTTCTGCTAAAATTTTCACTTTGAATCAGAAGCATTTTTGCCATTTAATTTCATAGGGTTCATAATTATAAAGCTGTGAATGGATGGTTAATTCATGTATTCATTAGGTATATCTTGAGTGTCTGCACTGGAGTTTGCTGTTAGTTCTGAATAGTGCAGGCAGAACGTGTAAAGTTTTATTAAACAGAAACTAGCCTCATTGACTATTTCCATATGCTAGGCATTAAAATTCTTTCCAATTTTTCCTTAAAGGAGCTTATTGATACATAGACATTTTCCTTCCTTTCTGTTCTTTCATTAGGATAAGCTATCTGAAGTAGAATTGTTTTCCAAAGATGTGAACTTTTTTATTTTTTGTGAGGGTGGGGAACTCTTGATTTATAATTAAATGTTTTAGTATTCCACATCAAAATAGTTACTGGTCAAATCAATGATAAAAACGACTCCATTGTTTGTCTAGTAGGATATTTAAGATGCTACTGTAAGAAATATAAAGGTATTTAAATTATATAAATACTTTAATAATGATGGATACTTTTTTGTAATATAATAATTTGCTTGAATTATTTAGATATTATCTATTAGTTATTTTCAAAATATTCTAATTTAAACAATAGCTTTAGTTATTAAAAAATTAAAGGACGTGGGCATTATTTGTGAATATTTAGAACTACCAAGATAAAGTTGATGAAATGTAAGTGTAACGTTATTTTTAGATCTGCTACTTAACCAAAGTCAGTGACATTATAGAAAATGCTCATGGACAAAGAAACCTAAACTTTAAACAAGGCCTGGAAGACATTCTTTTAGAAATAATCCTACATTTGCTAAAGGATATAGTAGATAATCTAAGAAGTCCTCTGCTTTTAGGAACATTATAATAAAAAGATAATTTATGTTTCCATTGTGGTACATATGGATTTAAAAACATTACATACACCCATCACCTGCTCATTGATGAAAGATTAAATCCTTATAAATGTTCACATATATGTGTGCATCAGACATTCCATATAAATCCTTCTGATGTGAGTGTCCTTTTCTGATATAACCATTCCCAAAGCTTTATGGATAGTCTTTCTAACTATCCCCCTGAGGTAAGTGTAGGTTTGAACATATCAGTGACTTCTTTAAAAAGACAACTAAAAATGAATTTAAAAACATAAGAGAAGGTTTAATTTTTTAAAATTATGTAATCAAATTGACAAGTCGGGACATTAGAAAAGGGCTACAAACAGAAAAATTTTAAAAGAAAAGCAAAAACAAAGAAAAAAGACAATTAAAAAATGCTAAATATGAAAGTGATATTGATCATGGACTTTGTAGTACTTCCCCTTTAACATCAAAAGTTGATTAGTTTTATTCTTTATTAGGTAGAGAAAGATGACTAAGTATTAAATATTTCTAAATATTATTTTTTGACATGAATAATATGGATTCTAAAAATCAACTACTTTTTATTGTTTTTTGTTTTTTTTTTTGGTAAAATTTCAGTATTATCAATGTTATGAGAAAGAGAAAGTAAGAGCAAATTTCAGCAGAAGAAAGTGCCTTCACAAAGATACCATATAAAACATTAGCAGAGGTGAGTAGATTAAACATAAATAAAATGATAAAATATCATATTTTAGATGGCCTAAAGTAGTTTGTTTAATTTTACCTCCAGCAATTTATTATCAAAGGTATATATAACTACTCAAAGAACTAGAAAAAGAACAAACCAAGCACAAGGTTATTTGGAATGAAAGAAATAATAAAAATCAGAGCAGAAATAAATGCACTAGAAAAACAATAGAAAAGATTAGCAAAATTAAGAATTTTTTTTTTTTTTGAAGAGATAAAATCAAGAAACCTTTAATATAGTAGTTCTCAACCTGTGGGTTATGACCTATAAGAACTGTATTAAAGGGCCACGGCATTAGGATGGTTGAGAACCACTGAGTTAGACTAAGAGAAAAATGAACATTCAAATAAATAAAATCAAAATCAAAGGTGAAGGTCTAGGCATGGTGGCTCATCCTAGCACTCTGGGAGGGCAAGTGGGTGGATTGCCTCAGCTCATGAGTTTGATACCAGCCAAAGGCTTAAGATTTTATTTTAATTTACACTATCATGTGAACAAGAGCAAGACCCCTGTCTTTAAAAAAATAGCTGGGCATTGTAGCAGGTGTCTGTAGTCCCAGCTACTCGGGAGGCTAAGGAAAAAGAATCTCTTGATTCCAAGGGTTTGATATTGTGTTGAGCTATGATGTCATGGCACTCTACCAAGGGTGACAAAATGAGACTCTGTCTCAAAAAAAAAAAAAAAAAGAAGAAGAAGAAGAAGAAAGAAAAGAAAAGAAAAGAGAGACATTACAACTGTTACCATAGAAATACAAAGAATTATAAGTGACTACCATGAGCAGCTAACTATACACCAATAAATTGGGTAGCCTTCAAGAACTGGAACTCCTAGAAATATAACCTAGAAAGACAAAATCAGGAAAAAAAGGAAAATCTGAAAAGACAAGTAGGAAAATTACTGAATCACTAATAAAAAGTCTCCCATCAGAGAAAAATCTAAGAATCAGCTTCACTACTATAGTCTGTTAAAAAGTTAAGGATGAATGCACACTAACCTGGTCTCCCCATCTCTTTAAAAAGGAAAAAAGCAGAGGAAATACTTTTAAACTGATTTTCTAAGCCAGTTTCACCTTGACAATACAGTCAGACAAGGATAGGAAATGATAATTACAGGTCAATATTACTGATGAGCATAGACTCAAATTTCCTCAAAAAAATATAAACAGACTAAATTCAATAGCAGGTTAAAAAGATAATTCATGACTCAGGGCAAGATGGCTGCCTAGAGACAGTGCTCAATGGACTGTCCCAACTGGAGGGTGGAAGGTTGAACTGAGGACACCTGAAAGCAGTTGTAGCTTAGATGTAGATTGAAGAGAGAGAAAATGGAGGTGTCTGGGGTTCTGGCCGAGAAGGGTTGTGAAGACAAGAAAGAGGAAGAAGAAGAAGAGAGGACAACAGTGGATCAAATCCAGAGAAGACTAAAGCCAAGTGAAAGGGTAAGGAGATTCTCTACCCCCCACTGAGGTGCCTTCAGCAATCAGGGAGATACAAAAACACTCACCCCAAGCAAAGAGTGCCACAAGGCATCAGTGTCAGCTTTCATGTACCTAGACACGTCTTCATATGCATCTTCTTCCTTCCGGGCATCACAGTAAATAATTTCGGCTAGAACCAGCTTGGAGCTGTAACCTCCCAACTCCATAGCAACCACTAGAGTGCTCAGTGCTGAGAGGCCTGCTTCTCTCCATGCTAGTGTTTGGAGGCATCATCTGTGGTGGTTCCAACAGGTGAGCTGGACTGGTGTCCCCAGGAGCAGTGCAGGGAGACTATGGCACCTGGGCTCCAACAGCACCCATGAGATTGCTTGGAACTGAGAGGACTGCTCCTCTCCATGCTGGCATTTGGCAGGACTGTCTGCCAGTGGCTTAGACAGGTCAGATGGACCAGTGCCCACACACAGGCACAGGAGTAGTTAAGTAGTTAAGGAGTAGTTAAGACTGTGGTCATGCTGCCCCCCACATCATCATCATTCAACCGTGAGAGTGGTTGGTCCTGAGAGGCCTGCTTCTCTCTGCCCTGGCATCTAGCAGTGCTATGAGAGTGCTCTGTGCCAGAGGCTTATTTCACTGAAACAGAAACGTGTTCTCAGTTGCCTCACCACTGACAGCAAAGACATATGCCTGGGGGTCAGACGCACAGACCAGAGGCCTATTTTCAGGTGTCCAGGGCACACACACAGACTGATCTGAGGAAGAGGACAACAGACTTCTAGGAAGCAAATACAGAGGGCACTCCCCTACCCTACAGAGAAATTAGGTAAGTAGACAGGAACAGAAAAAGCTTGGCTTGGTGTCTTTGAAATCACATGAATATGCCCTCCCTACCCCCTTCAGAGACAGTGCTCCTATGTTGGAGAGATTGCTCTGAAATCATCTGATAGCATTGTCTCTCCCTAGCAGCCAGATAAGCAATCTCTGAGCCCAGCTGAGGTTTAGCAGAGCCCCTCAGGCTCTCACATCTCACTTTCTAGGCATGGCCTGTCTTGCTTCTCACTCCCCTCCCACTTCAAGGGGTGTTGGGGACACAGCAACACTCCCCCCCACACACACACACACAAGCTGCATGGTCACTCCTAAAGCTTAAGGCATTCATGTGCCGCACCTGGTGGACCAAAGTTTACCAGACACAAAACAACATTTTGGTAGCTGGGTCTTCCACACAAACTTTAATGAATGAGAGAAGGAACAATCCCATAGCTAAATACAGTGCCTTCAAACTCAGCCAATTAGGGAACAGTGGATTTGTACCCACAGGTACAATTCACAAGTTCATAGATTTAGCTGGGGGACAAAACTCACTATATTCTATCGGGAAGAGTTGAAGACAACAGTCAGAGGTAACCTGAGAGGTTCACCAAACCTGCTAAAATACCTCAAAGGCAACTCAGGACAAGCACTCCTCTCTCTGACATAGTCATAAAGCAATCTTTAAAGAGTTGAAGACACAGCCATAAGCCAGCCCTCACAGGCCCAGAGGCTAGATAAAAAGGATTCAGTAAAAGAACTCTGGAAATATGAAAAATCAAAGTGAAAGGACACCCCCAAAAGAAATCAATAAATCCTTACCAATGGATACCAAACTAAATAAAATGGTTAAAATGACAGATGAAGATTTTCAAATATGGCTAATAAGAAAGCTCAATGAAAGACAAGGGAAAATGAATACCTTACACAAAGAAACCACAAAAACAACACAGAAAATGAATGAAAAGTTATCCAAAGAAAATGAATTATTAAAAAACAAACTAACAGAAATCCTGGAAATGAAAAATTCATTTAAGGAAATAAAAAAACATAGTGGAAAGCCTTAAGAATAGGCTAGGTCAGGCAGAAGAAAGACTCTCAGAGCTTATTAAAGATAACACCTACAAGCTAAACAAGTCAGCCAAAGAAAAAGAACAGAGAAATAGGAGGAACAAACGATACGTATAAGGAATGTAGGATTATGTAAAGAGAACAAACATAAGAGTCATACATCCCTGAAGAAGAAGAAGAAAATATACAAGAGTTGAAGAATTCATTTGTGGGAATAATTGAGGAAAATTCCCTGGTCATCCTAGAAATCTAGACATCCAGGTATAAGAAGCATATAAGACTCCTGGGAGATTCATTGTAAAGAGGCAATCACCACAACATATATGATAACATACAGTCATTAGCCTGGCCAAAGTAAACATGAGAAAGGCACTCTCATGAGCAGTAAGGTGAAAATAGCAGGCATCTTACAAAGGAAAACCTTTCAGACTAACAGCAGTTTTCTCAACTGAAACCTTACAAGTCAGAGGGATTGGGCCCCAGGCTTAATCTTCTAAAACAGAACAATGGACCACCTACAATGATGTATCCTGCAAAGCCAAGTTTCTTAAATGGGTGAGAAATGAAGACTTTTTTTAGATGAACAAATGCTGATGTAATTTCTGAAAACTGGACCAATCCTGCAGGAAGTACTCAGACCTGCATCATACAGTGATTAGCACACTAGACTCCCACCAGTAAAATTATCCAAAAGCCAAAGTTCAGAGTTCAGATTCTGTAGAGGTTAAAAAAAAAAAAGAAGAAAAAGCAATCAAAGTCTACTCAACAGGATGAATAGAAACCCACCCCATATAATCAATTATTTCGATAAATGTGAATGGCTCCTCACTAAAGAGACATAGGCTACGTGATTGGATAAAAAACTCAGAAGCCAAGTATCCATTCTCATCAGGAAATAAAGCTAACCCACAAGGACTCATTTAGACTCATTTTGGTTGAAAGGATGGAATACAATATTCTATGCAAATGGAAACCAAAAGAAAGCTTGTGTAGCCATTCTTATATCAGATAACATAGACCTCAAATCAATAAAAAAGTAAAGAAAGGCAAAGATGTTCATTATATAATGGTGAGAACAGGAGACTTAACAATTCTAAATATTTGTGTACTTAACACAGGAGCACACAGATTTATAAGGCAAATCCTAGTCAATCAAAACACAATTATAAGAGCAGTGCCATAATATCCAAGGACTTCAACACCCCACTAACAGAACTGGACAGATCCTCCAAATACAAAATAAGCAAAGAAACAATGGACTTAAAGAGAATTCTCTACAAATAGAACAATGATTGATCACATCCTGGGCCACAACATGTCTCAACAGATTAAAAGAAAAGTAGAAATTTTTCTCAGACAACAATGGAATAAAATAAGAAATCAATTCCAACAGAAACATATACCTTTACACAAAGTCATGGAAACTAAACAACCTATAACTGAATGATAGTTGGGTCAATGAGGTGATAAAGATAGAAACCAAAAGAATTCCAGAACTGAATGATAATAGGGACACAAGTTACCAAAATCTTTTTGATACAGCAAAAGCCTTCCTGAGAGAAAACAATCCAATGAATTATCTCAAGGAACTGGGAAAGGAAGAGAAAACTAATCCCAAATACTGCAGAAGAAAAGAAATAAACAAAATCAGAGCCAAACGAAATGAAATGAATGACAAAATGATTACACAAAAGATTAATAAAACAACAAAGTTGATTCTTTAAAAATATAAACAAAAATGCCCTCTTGCTATTTTAAACAGAAACAGAAGAGACTCTAATAAGATCAATCAGAAATGAGAAAGGAGAAATCACAATATCACAGAAATAAAAAACATTATCTATGAATACTATGAAAACCTCTATTGAAAATTTGAAAATGTGGAAGAAATGCGCAAATTCTTAGAAATGTACTACCTCCCGAGTCTCAATCAGGAAGAAATAGAACTTCTGAACAGACCAATATAAAGGACTGCAATTGAAGCAGCAATAAAAAATATCCCAACAATAAAAGTCATGGACCAGATGACTGAATTTTACCAGATGTATAGAGAAAAAAATCTGAATTTTACCAGATGTATAGAGAAAAAGTGGTACCCTTATTGCAGAAGGAATCCTCCCCAACTCATTCTATGAAGCCAGTATCACCTTGATATCAACTCCAGGAAAGGATGCTATAAAAAGGAAAACTATAGACCAATATTCTTTATGAATATTGATGCAGAAATTCTCAACAACATCTTAGCAAACGGAATTCAGCTACCCATCAAAAAACTAATTCACCACAAACAGTGGGCATCATCCCAGAGATGCAAAGATGGTTCCACATATACAAATCTATGAAAGCAGTTCACCACAAAAATACACGTGGGAGAAAAACAAAGATCATATGATCCTCTCAATAGATGCAGACAAAATTCAGCACCTTTTAATTATAAGAATAATTAACAAAATACGCATAGATGGGACATACCTCAAAATTATAGAAGCCACTTATAACCCTACAGACAACATCCTACTAAATAGGGAAAAAATGAAAGCATTCTGACTTAGAACTGGAACATGACAAGGTTGCCTAGTATCAGCACTTTTATTCATCCTACTGCTGAAGTCCTAGCCAGAGTAATCAGATAAAACAATCAAAGGTATCCAAATGGGGACATAATACATCAAACTATCACTCTTTGTTAATGATATGATCTTATATCTAGAAAACCTTCAGATTCAACCAAGAGACTTCTGGAATTGATAAATTCAGCAAAGTCTCATGCTATGAAATCAATGTACACAAATTAATAACTTTCATATACCTCACCAACAGTCAAACTTACAGTCAAAGGCACAATGCAATTCATGATAACAACAAAGAAAATAAAATACCCAGGAGTGTTTTTTAACCACGAGGTTAAAACACAATTACAGGATTCAGAGAATGTAAACAGATGGAAAAAAACCTGTCATATTCATATATCAGCAGAATCAAAATGTCCAAAATGTCCACACTACCCAAAATGATTTATAGATTCTATGCAATCTCCACCAAAATACCAATGTCATATTACCCAGATCTAGAGAAAATAATTCTGGGGTTCATCTTTTTATAGATCTAGAAAAAATATTTCTATGCTTCATATGAAACCAGAAAAAAAAACAAACCCAATAGTCAATGTAACTATAAGCAATAAAGAAGTCAGAAGTCTCACTTTACCAGACTTCAAACTATGCTACAAGGAAAAATAAACAACACGTGTACTCAAACAGCACAGTACCAGCACATAACAGAGACATAAACCTGTGGACGAGAACCCAGAACCCAGATATGAAACCATCGTCATATTACCATCTGATCTTTGACAACAAAGACAAATACACCCTGGGGAAAAGAAACCTTGCTCAGTAAATAGTGCTGAGAAAATAGGTTAGCCACATGTAGAAGACTGAAACAGGATTTGTAAGCTGACCATTAACAAAAATTAATTCACAATGGATAACGGACTTCTACCGAAGACATGAAACTATAAGAGGTCTAGAAGAAAATGTTGGAAAAACTCTTATAGATATTAGAGTAGGCAAATAATTTATGGAGAAGACGCCAAAAGCAATTACATCAACAATGAAAATAAATAAATAGGACCCGATTCAATTAAAAAGCTCTTCACAGCCAAGACCACAATCAATAAAGCAAATAGACAACCTATAGGATACGAGAAAATATTTGCATGCTATATATCCAAAAAAGGGCTGCTAACCAGAATTTACAAAGGACTGAAGCAAATAAGCAAGAAAATATCAAATTCCCCCGTTAAATGTAGGCAAAAAGCATGAACAGAAACTTTTTACATAAAGATAGTCTAATAGCCAACAAACACTTTAAAAAAATGGGCAAAAGACATGAACAGAAACTTTTCAATTGAAGATAGTCTGCTGACAAACACATTAAAAATGCTTAATGTCTCTAATTATCAGGAAAAGGCAAATCAAAACGCAAAGGGATATTATTTAACTCCAGTAAGAATGGCTCTTATAACAAGTCCCCAAACAACAAGTGCTGGTGTGGATGCAGAGAGAAAGGGACACTTGTACACTTTGGGTGGGACTGCAAGCTAATACACCCGCTAGGGAAAGTCGGCTGAAGATAGCTCAAAGAACTGAAAATAGACCTACCTTCTAGGTATTAACCCAAAGGAAAAAAATACATTTATTTATAAAAAAAAGACATCTGCACTTGAATGTTTATAGTAGCATACTTCACAATTGGAAAGACGTGGAAACAACCCAGGTGCCTGCCTATCAATACATGAGTGGATTAGTAAAATGTGGTATTTATATACCATTGAGTAATACTCAACCATAAAAAAGTGAACAATCTCAGTGGAACTGGAGGCCATTCTTCTAAGTGAAGAAGTATTGCAAGAATGGAAAAATAAACAACACATGTACTCAATAATAAATTGAAAATAGTTAATCAACTCTTATGTGCACAAACGAAAATAAAACTCCTCAGAAATCAAGTAGATGAGAGGAAGGAGGAGGGGATGGATCAATTCACACCTAACTGGTACTAAGCACACTTTCTGGGCAAAGGGAACACTTATGACTTTGGCTTAAAATGTACAAAAGCAAAACCAAATGTGTGTACCCCTGTAACATTCTGAAATTTAAAAATGAAGATGTACTAATGGTCAACAAACACATAAAATAATACTGAATGTCTCTAATCATCAGGAAAATTCAAATCAAAATCACAATGAGATACCATCTAACTCTAGTGAGGATAATGGTTCTTATTAAAAAGTCCTAAAACAACAGACGCTGCCATGGATGTGGAGAGAAAGGGTATCTTATACACCATTGGTGGGTTTGCAAACTACTACAACTTCAGTGGAAACTACTATGGAAATAACTCAAAAAACTAAAAGTAGACTTTCCATTTGATCCACCAATCCCCCTACTGGGGATTTACCCAAAGGAAAAAAATATAATTTGTAAAAAAGACACTTGCACTAGAATGTTTATGTCAGCACAATTCACAATGACAAAGATGTGGCAACAACCCAGCTGCCCACCAATCTGAGTGGATTAGTAAAATGTGTTATATGTATACCATGGGGTGCTACTTAGCCATTCAAACAATGGTAAACTAACACCTTTTGTAACAACCTGTGTGAAGCTAGAGAATGGAAAACAAGCACTGCATGTACCCAATACTAAGTTGGAATTAATCAATCAACACTTAAGTGCATACATGTCAGTAAAACTCATTGGAAATGGAACAGGTTGAAGGGGAGGAGGGAATGAGCAAATTCACACCTAATGGGACGAAGGCGCAGTATCTGGAGCATACTTATAACGCTGACTCAAACTTTACAAAAGCAAATTATATAACTAAAATGTGTGTAACCACCATAATACTCTGTAAAAACATGTTTCCTGGCTCATAAATGATTCTTAAAAGTTTGTCTTTTATTTTATTAAAATATTAACTACATTCAAGTTATAAATTGTGGCACCATGAGTTTTCCAAAAGTAGGGCTGTGCTCTATGGAAGTAACTTCATCCCAAGTATGGATTCAGTAGTATAAACTAGGGAGAACACCTTTGTTCCCTCCTACAGAAGGCTTTGGGGAGCTTTGGAGATGTTAAGATCAAAGTCACCTTAGAGGATCGCTGTAGACTATAGCCAGACACAGTTGTTCATTGTATCACAAATGTAAGAATTCAGTATGTGTTCTGATTCTGTCCCTGTAAGGGACATACTTAAGTCATACTACAGGTAATATTTATCCTATTGATGACAGTCCTCTAGTTAATTGTAATTGTTATTGTGATTCCGAGAGACTCTCAGCACCTGGAAGTGAACGTGCCTCTTTTCAGGGTGATTCACGTTCTCAAATTACCTTCTTGGGACCAAACCTTTGAAGGAATTCTTGAAGTGGGAGAAGTCAGCTCTGGCTTTGACCCCTGGAACATAGAGGCAGAACAGGCAAAAACACCAAGCTGTGCCTCCCTACCTCTCTGTGACCAAATACCCCGTTCTCTACTTACCTCCAATACTCTCAGTAACTTCTAACCAAATTGACACTACTGGGCTTAGCATGCAGGTCATTATAGCTACTACCATGTGAAAACATCTTGAGATGTCAGTATTTTCCCTACTGATGGAATTTCTTTTTGTTTTTGATGTATATTCTTTGTAAGAAATGGCAAAATATAAGGAATGTTCACGAGAACCAATACGAAAGGTGTAAACAATAAAAATTGCACAAGAAAATTGAAACTTTACTAAATTTTTCTCTCTTTTAGCTTCATCAATTGATAGAAAGAGGAAAAAGAATATTTTGACACACAGGAGATACTTCAACTATATCCTGACAAAATCAATTGCTGTTCTTTTGTTGAAGTAATGAAAACAGCATTTTGATTCGAAACTTCTGATAATAATGCAAATAGCTGGGTTTCATGTTTCTTCACAGGAGTTTTATTTTTGAAAACAATTAATAATATCAAAGTGTATCTTTCCTTTCAAAGTTGGAGGGTTTATAATGGATTTGTATTCATATAATTTTTATTGTATATCAGAAAACAGAATATATTCTCATTAAAACAGCAGGAGAAAGATAAAGACATCTCAATTTAATTAAGGTGATGTTAAAGTTGATGTAGTTAGATATGCATATAAACTTTTCAATGTAAACTTCTGCATTCAGGAGTCTATGAGATGATGATAACATCTTCTTAGGCAAAAAGTTTTAATAAAGACAGGAACCAATTTAGTATATTCCTGAAAGGAAATATTAAAATTAAGAGAAAGGAAGTATAAATAAGATTTATTTTTAGTGCACTATTTAAAATTGCTTTTTGTTCATGGGATGCTCTTAATGTCTTTTGAAAGAATGCATTTTAGAATCTGGAGGTCAAATACCATCAGTAAGAGTATTTTTCTAGTTGGCAAACAGGATCTTGTTAGCTTTTCTCCGTTCCTACTATTATCATTTTGCTCACAGCCCTATCCCTTCCACCTGAGCTGCTATAAAGGCCTCTAACTGTTCACCTTGCTCCCATTCTTGTTCCCCACATAAGTGCTGAAACACAGAACTGAGAAAAATCACCAATTGGCTTGAAACTCTTCAGTGATTTCCCACGACACTGAGTAAAATTAAAAAATTTTAACCCAATCTATAATACTCCTTATTATTTCCACCTCTCCAGATTTCCTCACTCTTGTTCACTAAGGTTCTTGAGTTCTTCAAGTTTTAACATTGTAAGACTTGTCTACAATTCATTGTCTAAACACACTAACCTCATTTCTGCCTTTAGGTCCTTGAATTTGCTCCTTCCTTTAAATAAAATCTTTCCTTAGATCTTCACTTGGCTGACTCGTTCTTGTCCATTAAAAGAGAAACAATTAATCTTCACTCTACCTTTTTATTCATTTTTCATTGTGTTGTTGTTATTGTTTTACTATGAGTCCACATTCCTGCTTGTAATCTTCAGTTTAGCTGGTTTTCTGTTTTCAGTAAAGTCTTATTATGCCAAATAATCACAACCACCAAACAAAAACCAAATACGCAATTAGAATATTGGCTCCTTAGAGGGATTTTTTCCTACTCCACTTATTTGAAGTCATCTTCCTCCTAGGATATTTTTCAGTATTGTTGCTTTTTAAAAAAAAAATGTTTTATTTTTAAATAACAAATATTAATTGTACATATTCATGAAATATAATATAGCATTTTGGTACATGTTTACAATGTGTGCAGTGATTACATCAGGCTAATTAACAAATATACCACCTCGCATACTTATTATTTTTTGTGGTAAAAATATTTAAAGTCTGTTTTAGAGATTTTGAAATATACAATGAATTATTATTATAGTCACCATTGTGTAATGTATCATGAAAGTTTATTTCTCCTAAGTGAAACTTGGTACCCTTAGATCAATGCACTCATCACTATCCTAAAATTACAGTCTTCTCCCTTCGTGTTTTTCCATTCTTTTCCATTTCTCTCTTTCCTCCCTCTTCCTCTGTTCTTCTCTCTCTCCCTCTACTAGGGCACCTCTCCTTTTATACCTCAGTACCTGGAATGGTGCTCGCCATATAACAGGCATTTTGTTACTTTTGAATTTAAATTATAAGGCTCCTCTTTGAATAGGAATTCATACAGGCGTATTCTTTACTGTGAAGTATTCTTTGCACAACTTTTCAACTGGCTAACTCCAACTGAATTGTAATGCTGTTTCCTTAGAGATGCCTAGCCTGACCTTTACAATCTTTCATTGCTTCCTTTATTTTGCTTCATAGCACTTATGAAAATTTATATTTATGTTTATAGTCAGAGTGTTTCAAAGGGCAGAATATGTTTATATGTGTATATATGTATATGTATACATACACACCCACAAGTGTGTGTGTGTACCCATAGCGGGTGATGCCAACATATTGAGGTACTGATGAAGGAATCTAAAAGGCTTTTCTTCTTTTCATAGGAGTGCCTGTGTAAACCAGGTTATAGGCACCCGCATGTGATTTTATTTTATGGTAATTTAAAGCCACCAAAAAATTTCATTAAAAAATAATGGCATCGGAACACAATATCGGCTAAGGTAAGAATACATTAGAGTGGAGTATTTCTCAGATGTAAAATAAGAAAGGAATATCTACTACGTATTGATTTTTTATTGAGCAGAAATAAAAATGCCTAAAACCTCTATACCTTTTTAGCTTTCTGGTATGTTTTAGCTCATTTTATGTTAAGCCAAGTACATCCTCATACATTTTGAAATGATTATAAACCAATATAGCAGGATGCCATTATAAATCTATAAAGGCATACCTAAAATAAAATCATAACTTTACTTAAGACCATAATTAATTAAAGATCTCAAGCCTTTTCAAAATAAGACTTAAAAAATTATTTTCAGGATAACTTCAAGAATGAAACACTGGAAAACTTGTTGCTTTTAATTCAACCCACCGATGAGAGGTTCACTGAACATACAGAAAATAGCTTTGAGTGATATTGAAACTCTAAAGGACTCAGAAGCCAGGAGTCCCAGGGGGAGTCCTGAATATGCTACTTTACTAGTTGTTTTATTTAAGGGATATTTTTTCCCTTCTGCACTCAAGTTTCCTCACCTATAATTGAGCATAATAATATATCTCATGGGTTGCTGGTAAAACTTAACAAGATAATGTATGTGAAACAAATTTTGTAAGCTATACTATATATAAATGTTGTAATTATTTCAAAAGTGTTTTCACTTTCATTTTAAAAGTCTCCATGTAGTTGGAAGAGTGTATGTCACAAGTGAAATATAGTAGAATCTCCATAGTTGACCACCTCTCTACATTGACCTCTTCCTTAAGTTGACCTAATTTTCATAGATCAGACATGTACTATACAGACCAGATCAGTACAGTAGGCCTAGTTCCTTATGTTGACCACTGTATGTTGACAAGTCTGTTACAGTTCCTTGGTTGACTATCTTACAGTGGTTCTATTATAGACACTAAAAGTTCAAAAATGCAAAGTCCTATCCAGGCACAGTGGCTCATGCCTATATTCCTACCATGTTGGGAGGCTGAGATGGGAGGATCACTAGAGCTCAGGAGTTTGAATTTGAGTGAGATGCTGTCTCTACTAAAAACAGAAAACTTAGCCAGGCATTATGGTGGGCACTTGTAGTACCAGATACTCAGGAGGCTGAGACAGGAGGATTGCTTGAACCTAAGAGTTTGAGGTTGATGTGAGCTAGGCTGTCACCATGGCACTCTAGCCTGAGCAACAGAATGAGACTCTGTCTCAAAAAAAAAAAAAAAAAAATGCAGTCATCTTCGGCATTGAGCATGGAAATGCTGACAGATAGAATGAAATGTTGATGTCATAGGCAAAGGGACAGTACCACTGACCTGTGCATCATGCAAAGTCAAATCTGAAGACTTCACCATTACCCTGCCCCACTGTGGGCTACCAGGCAAAAATTTATTTATCTGTTTGCCACTATCTTCCCTCTGACTGCATAATTCTCACTATTTATATCTATGTGAATTACATCAAACAGCTTGTGTTGACATATGGTTGTGTAGATGGCTACAACTATTGGCCAGTTAAGGTACCAAAAACATCAAGTTTCAGAGAAAGGACCTAATTCCGAGATGGGGATGGCATGTACCAAGCACAGAGACAGCCATTCAGAGAAATCCATAGTTCTTGTTAGGTTGAGTTCTTCCTGGACATTTTCCTTGGTCAATCTTCTATAACATCAGGATCTAACTATGCTGGTCTCAGTTTTCTTGAGAATGATGCAGAATAGGGAAATTTTCAAAAGAAACTAATCCATTCCAAGCTTTTAGAACATGAGTTTTTGTGATTTGGTCATATTACCAGTGGTAGGGCCCTGACAAAAGGCATTCTTTGAAGTCATGTTGTACACTATGTAATAGGACAATCTTACTACATTAAGGAATACAAGAATGTCCTGAGAGGCATAGCAACCAGATTTTTCACAAAAGTAAAAGAGTGGACCCCACCTCGAGCCACAGTAAGTACCAGATTTTGCAATAGAGTCGTTTGTGAGGATGATTTTTAAATCCCCATTATCATAATGAAAAATGACCCATTACCTGATCACCCTTCTGCAAAATAGGTGTTCCTATTTTCTAAGGCGTGAGATGATGTGCCTTTGGAGCTAATTAATATCAATAAAATTTGATCTTCATCAGATTTCTGAGCCTAGGCTCTTAGTATATAATAAAACTACATTCTTATAGAATTTCTTTTATGATGCATATCACTTGAGCACTAAAGAGATTAATTGTAAAGCTGTCCAACTCTTGATGCCTTGTGATCACAAAATTTTGATTAAACTTACAGCCAAAAATTTAGGAATTTAATCTATTAAATTTTTATCTACATTTTTTATCTCTCTATTTTCATCTATTTATAACCACCCTGCATATTTCTAAGGGTTTTTTTTCCATATGTTGAGTGAAAACTCATGTGTATTTCACTTAATAGGATTAATTATTATCTTTACACGAATTGTAATTAAATTCCCCTCAAGTAATTATGTAAGTTAACGTCGACAATTTACATATATGGAAGAATATTTTGTAGAATAGTGGTGTATTGTACTGCCAAACACAATAAAGAGCATAAGGGTATGAACACAGAATAAAAGAACTCTTAAGTTCTAATACATTAAGCTTCTCTTATGTGTGTTACTATATATCTAATTGCAAATTGTGCTACTAAATATATTACATCGCCTGTATATGGTAATGATAATGCAAACCTTACGACAGTAGCCATTTCTACTAAAAATTAATCCTAAAACATATAACTATTTCCCTCCTTTTAAGAAAGGTACTAATATTCTAAGATCTTGTTAAATAGCCTTATGCTTTCGAAGATAAATGCCCTCAAAATTGGTAATTTATATGCAAAGCAAATGAAAAAGCCTTTCCTGAAAGCTTCTATCCTTGATTGTGCAAATTAAGGCTTTCTTCATTTATGAAGCTTATTGTTTAACTGTTATTTATACCTAATGGTTAGTTTATATGTTACTACATTAAGAAGTCAGTATTCTGAAGATGCCATAGACACTGAAATGGCCACCTTTTGAAATTATGGGATGCTTCATTGCAGAGTCAGACTCTAATCTGCAACCAATTTGTGTCAGCTTTCTGCATAGAAAAGATCTCAAATCCTCCCTTAGACCAGGAATCAGCTGAAGGTTTGTCTTGGTTTCATGAGCCCAGTGCAATTAGGGCACGTGAATGTGGGCCACATGCATTTACTGCTCTTCCTAGCATGTGTTACTTTGATGTGTTAGGTCGGAAGGCTCACTCTTTTCTGGGCAGCCTTCCTCCTGGGTCTTTATACTGCTTAGCAGTGGAGTCCAGACTTTGAAACACAGCCTAATTTAGAGGCAGATGCTGCAGCTGCTGCTGTCATTTCAGATGATTTTTTTTTTTTCACTTTGATGTCAGCTTAGAATCTTGGGTGTTGTATCAGTAAAGTAGCGTCTGCAATTCGCAAAATAGAAAGCACACCATTTAAGCTTTTGTTTCAGCCTTCAAATCAAATTTCAACACCCTCTAAACTATGAAAAAATTATAGTTGGGCAAAAATGTATGGAATTTTGCACACGATTAAGTGGAAGAAAGGTATGAATAAAGAGTATGTATCAGATTTGCTAATAGCTGATAAACTCTGATAATAAAATGTGTGAAATGTAAATAAAGTGGCCGTATGTTTCTTCATCTTGTTCCCTTTCTGTGTGATTAACATGGCATAGGGTTTTACTCTTCTAAATGTTCTGAGTCATCTTGAAAGCCTTTTAGATTCATTATTGATATTTTGTTGTTGTGAACTATATGCTTTACCATAGCCTGGAGCTTACTAAGTCCTTTGGGGACAGGACAAATAATGGACCTGTTTATCTTCATTTTCACTAATTGAAAATCCTACATCTGAGAACCTGCAAGTGTTATTAGCTTTCTACATCGGAAAAATGACTTCAATATCTCCAAATCACTGAGTAATTAATACAAAGAACAGTTTTGAAACCTAAAAGAAGTAGCGATTTGGGAGTTAGTTACCAGTAAACCTATAGGACCCTATGTATAGTTTTAGCTAATGGAAGCCCAAAAACGCAGAGCAGAGACCTTTTCGTACTTTCCTTGTTGACAAGAATCATTTAGCAAGAAGGGATATGAGAACAACAACTTCCTTGTGCATGCCATTTTGCTTTTTCACAAAGAGTTTTGAAAGAGTAAAGTTCTCCTGTCTATAAGAAAGGAAATAATACAGATTTTTTTTGTTTGATGTAATTTCACCTACATTTATAAAGAAAAATTAATGGTGACTATTATGGTGCATTGACATTAAGGGAAGCCTGAATTCTAGTTACCAAGACATATTTTTGTGAGGGTCATTTGCTTTTTTTTTTTCTTTCTCTCTAGAAATTGTCATTATAACATATCCTAAGAAGAGGTATTTCAAAATATGGCCATGACAATTTTTTCTGTGGACAGGAACAATAGTAATTGTTGGCTGGGCGCCGTGGCTCATGCCTGTAATCCTAGCACTCTGGGAGGCTGAGGTAGGTGGATTGCTTGAGCTCAGAAGTTTGAAAACAGCAAGAGCAAGAGCAAGACCCTCATCTCTACTAAAAATAGAGAAACTAGCCGGGAGTTGAGGCAGGTGCCTATAGTCCCAGCTGCTCAGGAGGTTGAGAAAAGAGGATCACTCAAGCCCAAGTGTTTAAGGTTGCTGTGAGCTATGATGCCACAGCACTCTACCCAGGGCATCTAGGAGACTCTGGAGACCCAGGGAGACTCTGTCTGCCCCCCCAAACAATGAAAAGCAATAGTAATTGTTGATGAGAACAAACCAGGTTTTAAAAATTGGCAAATATTTATTTTAGCTTTATTTTAACATAAACCATTGGAAATAACCTAAATGTTTTAAAAAGTAACGGGTAAGATAAATGTTGTATAGACATTCAAAGGAATAATATGCAGTCATTTTAAATGTTTATGAAGAATTTTTACTAGTAATGAAAATATCATAACAAAGCTAGATAAAACAATAAGAAAAACACATATGATGATAATAGTGACTGTCTTTGGTTAATTGCAACATAAGGTTGTTCTTCTTTCTGCTTTTCTGTACATTCAAAAAATTTTATTAAGCAATAATTTATAACTTTTTATAAAGTAACAAAAGTACAATTATTTTAAAATATCTATTACGTGAGTGTCTATATGCAACAAATTACACTTGCATAAATGGGAATTTGCTCACTAGCTCTGTTGTTTAACTTAAAAAATTAAATTCCATCCATTTGTTTAAAAAATTAAATTCAACTCTCATTTTTTAGTGTTAGCATGAATATATTAGTGTATGATTGTATAATGTAAACAGGGCTCTTCTCTTTTTTGCCATTTTTCCAATTACAGAATTATAATTTTCACATTTTTTCTTTGATCATGCAAAGTATTTCAGTACTAGATAGAAGTATTTCAATGTGATTAATTTTACTTTCTTATATTTTAAAAATTAAATGTTGGATTTAATTTGGCATCACCAAATTTGGCAATCATCATAACTATCATCCCTTGAATTTCATAAATGTGAAAAGTTCTTTTTAATATTACATGTCACAAGATGATAGCTAATTTGTGGTATGGAAGACATACATGTTTATCTTGAAATCAAGCTAAATTTGAACAGACTTTCACTATCCAAAATAGTACCCAGAAAACACATGTAGCTAGTTAAATTTAAATTAATTAAAATTACATAAAATTAAAAATTCAGTTCTCAAATCACACCAGTCTCATTTCAAATGTTAACTAGTCACATGAGACTTGTGCCTATGGTATTGAACTTCAAATGTATAGAACATTTCCATCATCACAAAAATTTTACTGGAAAGCACTGGTAGAGATAACGTACCTCTAATTTTATCCCCCACAGCAAGTTTAGAGAAGGAAATTTTCAGATGATTTTCTGAACTTTCTTTTTCAATTTTGTCCTTACATAGACATCTTTGAGAAAGAGACAGACAGACAGACTGTCTCAGCATGTTTTGTTTGCCATGTGTGTTCATGTACAAAAGAAAGACGTATGACTGAACAATAGTCTGTACTAAAATAAAATCCATCTTTTAAGCCTTTGTTCTTACAATATATGCTTTTTTCAAAGCCCAGATGTTTCTTTCTTTCTTTTTTTTTTTTTTTTACTTTAACACGAGTACAGAACCCTGAACAAATAGAAAGTGTGGGGAAAAGCCTGGAGGCTACCAACCACTTAAAATGAAAGGTAAAAGGAAGAGGATTATCAGAAGATAAATCTTACCAAAAATGTTATTTTAAATTAGAATAAAAATAAAAATAAATAATGGCATACATATGACACCATCTTTTAGGGTGTTACGTATAATCTTGTGTAGCATGCAAGAGATCTAAAGGAGTAACTGTGTTGAGTATTGTTCAGCTAGTAAAATTTGAGATCAAAGGAGAGATCAGAGTTATATTTTTACAAAGAATACTTCTCTTTAAATCACAAATAAGATTACCCAAATACATAAAAGGATAAACATGGAAGTAAAAAACCTTCATTATATTTTTGCATAGTTGTTACATCATGTAATTGATGTGTTTATTTTTATAAGAATTATTTTACTCTAAAAAATTGTAGCTAACATTATATTCTAAGCATGTTAAAAATTAAAAGTTCTTCATAAGAAATAAA